>NW_025421603.1:0-106412 GCF_011764305.1 Mustela putorius furo
CAGGTCATGATCCCAGGTCCTGGGATGAGCCCCACATCGGGCTCTCTCGCTTAGCAGGAAGCCTGCCTCCCCTTCTTTTCTTATGGCCGTGCCTCTCTCTGCTACTGTGCATCTCTGGCAAATAAATAAATATTTTAAAAATCTCTAAAAAAAAAGAAAAGCAGTGTACGTTTGCAGGGCTAGATGAAGCTGCGTGGCTGGGTCCTAGACCGAGCTCATGGCAATATGAGACAGGGGATTCGTCGCAGACGCGTAACGCCATGTGACTAGCAAGTTCGCCCCAATCCCTGGACATGGAGAGCCAGCGGGAGATTGAGTTGATCACCACGTGGCGTCGCATGACTCTCTTAATCAATTATGCCTACATAATCATTATGCTAAAATAGTGATCTCCTCTATTAAAACACACTAATGGGTCTGGCGCGGCCGTGTAGGTTAGAGAGATTCCAGGCTGGTGCAAACCAATCAAGGTGCTGCGTTGAGGTGACGAGCTGGCGAGGGCACATGACACTCCTTGCCCTTACATTCACACCTCAGCCACTGTTAGTTTGACCATCTTGGCTGCCCTCAACTGAGTTGTATCCCCAAAAATAAAGCTGTTAATAGTGAAGGAAAGTGTTTTTCCTGAGTTCTGCAAGGCCATTTCTAAGTGAGATAAACCTGGGGAGGGGTCATGCCGGCGAGCTCCAAACAGATAAGCTGAATATGTCAGACATGCAGGAGTTGGACTTGCACTCAGTATCTCAACGTGGGGCAGGACTCTTAAGCTGTGGGAATAGACTGGTAACCTATGAGCACAGTAACCAGAAGTCGTAAATGATTTCAGGAAAACTGGGTGGAGCAGACCAGCTAAGCCGCATCTGAATCTGGGTCTCAGCTAAGTGTCTTGATCTTCGGGTCATTAGTTCCAAGTCCCCCACTGGGGCTCCATGCTCGGGCATAGAGGCCTACTGATCACGAATAAAAAAAACAAAAAAGAGAACTAACCCTGATTGTAGGATCCCCAGTTGGTGTCCAGAGAGTTAGAAATTTGCGATGTATCGAAAAACACAAAAAAAAAAACCTCATGTTTGCTATCAGAAATGCTGTAATAAGTAATAACATTCAAATGTACAAGGGAAATTAGAAGTATTTTCAGAACAAGGCAAGTATTCAGAAAGCGGCATCACTCATGAATGCTAACTAAAAGAAGACTGGAGGATGCAGTCCATGAAAATTAAAAAAAAAAAAAAGATATATTAATGAAATCTAAAAGGAACAGAGGTGGGACAGAGGCAGCATGGTAAACCGAGCAATTAAATTAAATATAGTGCCTCTTTAATTATTAATTAGCTATTTTAGTTTATTTAAGTAGGCTCCAACATCCAGCATGAAGCCCAATGTGGGACTTGAACTCACAACCCTGAGATCAAGAGTTGAGCTAAGGACTGCTTAACTAACTGAGCCACGCAGGAGGCCTCATGTTGCCTCTTTAAAATATTGTTCAGTGATGGGTGGGTAAAAAAGATATTAGATAATCTTAATTGTAATAAATACCAGTTTACTTGTGGAGGAACAGTACAGATAAAGAAGAGATATGTGACTTACAAACCAATTCAGAGAAACAGAGGATAAAATGCTAGGGGGGGGCATACACCAGAGGTCAGCAAGTAGAAAAACCAGAGTGATGCAGTCTAACTATAGGGGCAATTAAATGGCTCTTGCACTATATGTAGGGGACAGACGCAGCAGTAAAAAAACAGTTGTAATCTATTCATGTGACACAGCAGAAAGCAAAAAAGAATGACACGGTGACACTGAAAATAAAGGATAGAAAAAGATCTATCAAATGATTGCTGACAAAATGAAAGCAGGTATGACGATATCAACATCTGAAAAAACAACTTGAGGAAAAGAAAGTATTAAAAGAGAAACACCTTGAGGCACCTGGGTGGCTCAGCTGGCTAGGCAACTGTCCTTTTGGATCAGGTCATGATCCCGGAGTCTCAGAATGGAGTCCTGCATCAGGCTCCCGGCACCACGGAAGTCTGCTTCTCCCTCTGACCTCTCCCCTTACATGCTCTCTCTCACTGTCTCTATCAAAAATAATAAAATCTTTTTTTTTTTAAGATTTTATTTATTTATTTGACAGACAGAGATCACAAGTAGGCAGAAGGCAGGCAGAGACTGAGAAGAGAGAGAGGAAGCAGGCTCCCTGCTGAGCAGAGAGCCCGAAGCGGGACTCGATCCGAGGACCCTGAGGTATCATGACCCGAGCCGAAGGCAGCGGCTTAACCCACTAAGCCACCCAGGCACCCCCTCAAATAAATAAAATCTTAAAAAAAGAGAGAGAGAGGAGACTTGTATTGGGAAAAAAGCTAATCACATGAAGGTCTAATTACAGCTGATCTTTATGTCTCTAACATCATTTTAATATATGTAATAAGCAAAACCTTGATAGAAATATAATGAACAAATCCATACTTATAAACAGAGTTTTAACACACAACTCTCTCAAATCAAATAACCAAAAATACATGATATGAAAGAATTTAAATAAATTTAAATAAACATTTGAGTAACAATTAGTAGAATTGATAAAACTAAAATCAGGATTAACTATTATCAGAATTGATACAGAATCTTATTCTTTTGCATACCAGTTATAGGATTTGGTTTTTTTTTTTTAGATTTTATTTATTTATTGACACAGAGAGAAAGAGAGTGAACAAGCACAAGCAAGAGGAGGGAGCAGACAGAGGGGGAAGCAGGCTTCCCAATGAGAAGTGGTACTCAATCCCAGGACCCTGGGATCATGACCTGCCCAAAGGCAGCTGCTTAACTGACTGAGCCACTCAGGTGCCCTTGTTTTATACAGAAGTATGGAATGAGGTCTTCCTTTCCAAAAATGGTCTTGAGGGTCTTGTAACGCTCAGGTACCTGAGGTAAGACTTTGTGGGTTCTCGACAGGGTTGGTAATCTTCAAGATATTTATTTGAAGGAGTGGCAAGAAAATACATTTGAAAGAAGTTGCAGTGTTGGGGTGCCTGGGTAGCTCAGTGGGTTAAAGCCTCTGCCTTTGGCTCAGGTCATGAGCTCAGGGTCCTGGGATCGAGCCCCGCATTGGGCTCTCTGCTCAGTGGAGAGCCTACTTCCTCTTCTCTCTCTGTCTGCTTATCCACCTACGTGTGATCTCTGTCAAAAAAATAAATAAAATCTTAAAAAAAAAAAAAAAGTTGCAGTGTTTACCCATTAAAACATCTAAAAATCTATTGTTTTTCCGAGACTAACTTCACCTACTGAGATAGAGTGCTATTTTATTATGAGAAGCTGTCTACATGATCATCTGCATACATAATCCACTAGGGGCACCTGCCTGGCTAGGTTGGTAAAGCTTGACTCTTGGTCTCAGGGGTGTCAGTTCGAGTCCTACATTGGGCATAGAGATTACTTTTTAATAAGTCAATAAAAACCTAAGAAAACCAACTAAAAAAAATCTCTTACAACTAGTAAAGAAGGTCAGTGGTGTGGCAATTCATAGCACTTTAATATCCATTAATGTCTAATTTTAAAAGGTTCCAGTTCAAAATTACTGGGAAAAACTGAGATACATACAAATTCTGAAGAGTGTAAGACCTGAGTAATTGGGAGATATACCATGTTCCTGGATGGAAGTCAGTATTGCAGGGACATGGCAGGCCCCCACCCCCACCAGATCTATAAATGCAATGCAATCCTAAAATCACAATGGGACTTAGGTAACTAGACAAATTCTAAAATTTATCTGAAAGTGAGGGGCATCTGGGTGGCTTGGTGGGTTGAGGTTCCAGCTCTTGGTTTCAGCTCAGTCATGATCTCATGCATGGGACCGAGCCCTGCAGTGGCTCCACGCTCGACAGGGAGTCTGCTTGAAATTCTTTCCCTCTGCCCCTCACCCAGCTCACACACAGGCACTCCCTCTCTCTCTAAAATGAATGGATAAATCTTAAAAAAAAAAAAAAAAAAAAAAGGCAAAATTTATCTGAAAGTGAAACTGCAAATGTGTAAGGTTACTAAAGGAAAAAAATTTAAGATAACTCTAAGGATCTCCCTTAATAGCTAAACAGAATGTAAAACTAGGATAATCAATGCTATGTTGGACCAGAAAAGTGCAAGTTAACATACTACTTTTTACATTGGATTGGCAGAAATGTAGGCTATCAGGAGTTCAAGATTGTGAGGCAGGAATGTCTTCATTCAATGCTGATAGAAGTAAATTAATAGAGCAAGGTTACTAGATTGGTATAACCTACCGACGGAGTGATTTAAAAACACATCCAATCTTCAACCCAGCGAGCGCACTGACTGATAATGTGCCTCAAGTAAAAATGACTCATTAAGAAGGAAGAATGTGCAAGGATATTCAGAGAAGTACTGTTTAAATTGGCACTATCCTTAAAGTCTATCAATAGAAATCAAATAAACTTCCACAATGAACTTCAATAGGTCATACAAACATTCACTCTAGGGATTATTATGCAGAAGATAAATAGGTAGATAAATAGGTGCTGACTAGATAAGATTTCCAGATAATACGTATTAAAAGAAAAAAGTTGCAGAATACACAGAGTAAGATTTGTGTTCAAAACATGCAAACTCTGTCTATTGTAAATGTATGGTGAATGTCTGCAAGGACATACACAGTGGTTTCCTTTGCAAGATACCATAATTGTAGTAGAGATAATCAAGGGGCCCTTTAATCTCAATTCCAATATTTTATTACAATGTAGATGTATTCATGGTTTATTCTGGATAAAAAAAAGTTCAGCTAGCTGGTGGACCTAGGTACTAGGTACTAAAACATACCAACAGATGAGGGGTAAAGAAACATGAAGTAGAGAAAATAGAATTCAAGACAAATTCTTGTGGGGTGTCACAGTTGGGAGATACTGATTACCTGGAAATTGGAGGCTGCTGAAGAGGCAGAGGCTCTCTGAAAAGCAAACTATCCAATAGTCTAATTTTGCCTAGAGGACCCGTTTATCTCAACATAATTCAACCCAAATACGGAGTACCTAATGTGTGAAAAAAACTGTTAGGTGTTGGGGATATGAACCTCATCCTCATTCTACCCCATTTGAGCCTCGCCACAACGTAAGGCGGGATATCAGGATCCCTGTCTTTAGATGAGGCTTATGTGAATTGTAAGAATGAGCTAGGTCTGCATGACAGGACTGAAACTTGGATATGACTCTGAAATCAGTATTATTCTCTCCTAATGCCATCCTCCCCAAGCTGAAAGTGTGCAGTCCTCTATAATCAGAGTGGATTATTATGTGCCTGTGTATTTTAATAACTTCCTGGTCTCTTCCATCCCCCAATCCAATTCCAACTATGCTGCCAGATGGATTTTCCTGAGGACTAAAACTTAGCTCACCTATCTTTATTCTCTGGCCCCACCTATAGTATTTCCTACTCCTTCCCAAGGGCCTTAAACCTCTGTCACCTTCCTGTGAGTCCTCTAGACAGGAATTTCCAATTTCTGCTGTTGCACATTGCAGTACCGACTAGGTGCAGCG
Source organism: Mustela putorius furo (assembly GCF_011764305.1). NCBI lineage: Eukaryota > Metazoa > Chordata > Mammalia > Carnivora > Mustelidae > Mustela > Mustela putorius. The sequence goes on from NW_025421603.1 coordinate 5,538, forward strand.
TAAATGAAGCTTCCACCTCGAAGCTTGCTCTGCCTCTTGGCGTTAAATTCTCATCCTTGGAGCACAGAAAGCACATGTATTGGAGGGTAAGGGCCTTTCAGATCAATGGCAATCTGACAGCAGCACTCCCCTCTCCACCATGAGCAATTTCAAACCTGCATTTTCTGCAAATCTACATTCCCTCATTCCCCTTTCTTAGCATATAACCTTGTTTTCTAACTGCAGAAATTCAGAGATCAGAGAGCTCAAATATAAGAAGACTGGTATGAAGGTTGGGATTGTGGTGGACTGGCTAGAGACCCCAAAACGAGGTGGCAGGTTAGTGTTAGGATTCATGTGTGCAACAAGCCACTGAGCAATTTTCTGACCGTGGAACTACAAATTTAGCTTCTAAACCCACTTCTTTTTCCTCCTCATGCAAAGGTTACCAATCCCTCCTCTCTTTTCTAGGCTCCATTCTGTCCGCTTTCCTCAAAACCTGAATTCCTTTCCAATTTGCTGCCTTTCCAAAATCAATTCCAAAACCCAATGGAGTGCCCATTACTCCAACTTTACCAAACCAAAACCCCCAAACTCCATGTAATATTTCTCCTTCCCTCACTGCCCTCTTCCCCCTTTTTTTTTTCCTAAAGATTTTATTTATTTGACACAGAGACAGCTGAGAGAGGGAACAAGCAGGAGTGGGTGAGGGAGAAGCAGGCTTCCCACTGATCAGGGAGCCCCATGCAGGGTTCAATTCCAGGACCCTGGGATCATGACCTGAGCTGAAGGCAGATGCCTGAGGACTAAGCCACCCAGGCGCCCCCCTTCCCTCATCTTGACAATAACCAACACATTTTCTGTGGCTTCCACATTTGCTTCCTGATTTCCCCTCTCACCACCACTTAACAAATCTGTTTTTATCTCCAGGCAATCTTGAGCAACTGCTCACATAGCCATGAACCCCAAATCTGTTTTTTAAGAGCTGCGTCACAACTACCACAGATACTGCTATGAACCAGTCACTCTGCTGCCTGATTCACTTCCTTACTCCATGAAGCAAACCACATAGGAAGAAACCAGGCTTGAACTTAGGAACATACCTAAACCACACAGCACTTGAGCAGCATAGCCAGAACCTGAATCCAAGTTGTCAGCATCCATTATCTACCAGACTACCTGATTAAGTCTGTGCGGTGCCTTTAACTCATCCCTGGAGTAAACTTGCTTCAGCTCTCTTCTTCCACAATGAACCAAAAGTACAAACCAGAAACAGCACATTTGGCTTTCTTACTAGTCTTCCAACCCAACCCATTAAAGCCTACTAAATGGCAGCACTACGGTTTCTTGGTTTGGACTGTCAAGGTGAGGAATACCGCAAAACCTTTATCATCTTTGACCCTCCCAGCATTGTTCCCTTGATTCAGTCCAACAGCATGACCTAAATCTGAAGGATCACTGTTTGGAAATGCTCAATGGCTGGTTGCACTCATGAATCTAACACTAACCTGCCATGTTGTTCTGGGATCTCTCTAGCCAGTTCACATTTACAACCTTCATTACCAGCCTTCTTGCAACTTGTAGCTTAAGATCCCCATTTACCTTGTTAACTCCCCACTTCTGGAAAGGCCAGGTAACCACAAACTGCCTTCATTTCCCCTATCTAAACCTATTAGATCACCTATCAACTATTCATAAACCTATTAGTATCAAGCCTTTTGTCCCCATGAGTCCCAGTGAGGCTCAGAAGCCAGCTTTTGGTTAGAAATAATAGGGAATAGGGGCGACTGGGTGGTTCAGTGGGTTAAAGCCTCTGCCTTGGGCTCGGGTCATGATCCCAGGGTCCTGGGATTGAGCCCTGCATCAGGCTCCCTGCTCAGCAGGGAGCCCGCTTCCCCCCCTCTCTACTTGTGATCTGTTTGTCAAATAAATAAAATCTTAAAAAAAAATAATAGGGGATAATAACAGTAACTAATTACCATACCATAATATATTTTGTTTACTTGTCTTGGTTTCCTACAGTGTATTTTCTAAAAAAAATTAGAAAACTCTTAAGCATCAAAAGCTGCTGGAATGTATTTATAGGAAGTATATTTATAAAAGGAGAAAAACTCACTGGGAGCTCTAAATGATCCATTTCCCATGAGCACACTAGTTACGATTTTATGATGGCTTTATACTGACCCTGGACAGACTAGGGCTAAAGAACCAATTCTCTAACGATAACATTAACAATCCTAGCAATCTGCTCCATAATCCCGACCCTGGCCAAAGACTTTACGTCACAGATCAAGTGCACTCGCCAGCATGTCAAAAACAACCTTTATTACTTGTCTTTTAAAGGCTCTTATGGTTTCTATGCTTTCTTGCCAGATGCCTTTTGGAGCAGGCGCTTTCTGGGCTGGAGCTTTCTGACCTTTCTGAGCCTTTGGAGGTGCTGCCTTCTGGCCTGCAGCTTTTGGGGCAGGAACCTTCTGGGCTGGAGCCTTCTTGCCCGCAGCAGCCATCTTTTTGGCTGGAACCTTCGCAGCAGCTGCTGCAGCTGCACCCTTAGTAGCCAGTGCTTTTTTAGGAGAAGCTTTCAGGAGAGCTGCTTTCTGTAGCTTCCGAACTTCAAGCTTGATTATTCTGTTCCTCTGAAAAATATCAATATATTAATTATGTATGCACACAAAAAACTATTTTGCTGTTCATCCTGTATGTTCAGAATGCACATGAAAGGAAACAAACTTTATGTCAAAAACCCCTATGAATTCAAGTGTAGTCTACCAAACTTGGGCAGACAGAATTCTCAGACAAATTTGGGGTAAGAATATAAAAATCTTGTAATAATTTAAAAACTTACCATTTTCTTTGCCTTCATGACTTTATAAACGATCAAAATCAGTCATCTTAGCTTTCTGTTAAAAATAAAGTAAATAAATAATTGCTCATACCACCTATCACCCCTCCAAAAAAGAAAAGGTCACAATTCAAATGACCCAAAGCCATTACCCTTTCTCTGGCTTCAATCTTCTTGGCCCATCTCGTGGCTGCCCATTTTGTATTGATATCTGCCTTCTCCCAGGCTTGTCGGACATACTTCTGGCGGGCACTGGGAAAGAGCCAAGATCAGATTAAGGAATCAGCTTTGAAGCCACATAGATCCAAGGACAGCTTTGAGCCCCCTGAAAGCACACAATTTATACCCCCTAAGTTAAAAAGCATCAGCAAACGATGCCAAAAAAACACCCTTCCCATTCATTATACTTCCAACTCTAGGTTGACAACATACACCACATATCTTGTGTTTTACTAACTTGAACGCTGTTCACTAAACCAGGAAGTCTCATAATCCCAAACAAGATTTTATTTATTTGAAAGAGTAAGAGAACACAGAGGGAGAAACAGAGTTCAACACGGGGCTCGATCCCAGGACCCTGAGATCTCGACCTGAACCGAAGGCAGACACTTAACTGAATGAGCCACCCAGGTGCCCCTGATTTTTAAAATAAGCTCTAGGTCCAAATATGGGGCTTGAACTCACAACTCCCCAAGATCAAGAGTTACATGCTCTATTGCCTGTGGCAGCCAGGAGCTCCTCAAATATACCCTTTTAAAAAAAAAAAAATTTTTTTTTTAATTTATTTGACAGACAGAGATCACAAATAGGCAGAGAGGCAGGCAGAGAGAGAGAGGAAGGAAAGCAGGATCCTTGCTGAGCAGAGCCCGATGTGGGGCTCGATCCCAGGACCCTGGGATCATGACCTGAGCCGAAAGCAGAGGCTTTAACCCACTGAGCCACTCAGGCGCCCCTCGAATACACCATTTTAATAAAAAATGCAAACCAGCTCATTTTCTCTATTTAAAAATCATCTCTGATCTTGTATATAACATCACTCTACTGCACTGGATATACAGGAAGCAATTTCCTTTACATAAAGGATGATGTAATACTAATCCTCATGCCTGCTGTACAATGCTAAAAAAGATGTGGTCAAACACCACATCTAATTATAACCATTTTGAAGTTCCTTTCAAATTTCAAGTATCAAAACCCTGCACGTTTAAAAAATAAACCACCAGTACACATACCAACACGTTCTACTGTGACTGCCACTGTAGCTCAAACAGCCCAAGAGTAACCACCACAGCGTTTTAACTTCCATAATTCACATCACATCAAGAAAGAATCACTACTGATTTCCTCAATTCCCCATAAGGAACTGGGAATAGAATTTCCTTAGGAGCTGTCAAAACTAGACAACATAAGTCAAATACTTAATAACTGCCACACACTAGAAACTCAACTGATGAAAGCTAATATTGTGAGAGAAAATAATTAGTATTTTTGTTCTGAAGCTAAAGAGGACTAAAAGTATGTTTGGGAGACCAGAATTCCTTAGGGAAGTCTTTGTTGTGTAAATCCTGAAATACTGCGGGGGGGGGAAAAAGGACGGCAAATCTGGATAAAGATGAAGCCAGAGAACTGGCAGGGTGGAAGATAATCACAGAACATTTAAAAAGTAAACAATGGCCCCCCATTTCTATACTGAAAATCCCTCTTCTGAATTGCTCTTCCTCTTCAACGCTGCATACTCCCTTCTCAAGAAACAAACAAGAGAGCAAAAACAGTTTTGAATTAAACTAAGCAGATTTTTGCTAAGCAAGAAAAGCTGGGAGAGGGGCATTGGTTGGTGGATAGTTACCTGTGAGGGAATTTGAGGATGAAGTCAGTGAGCTGCATGCACTTGAAAGGCATAGCCTGTCTCCTCACCTGAGTGCAAGGTCCGTCAACCAAAGCCTAGAACAAGTAAGATAAAAAAATTTCAGTGCAGAACAAAGCAGCAACTCAAGCACATTGTCTGTGTATTTATCCTTCCAGAATCACCAAATCTCGGCTACTTAAATGCTTTAAAGAAAGATGAAACTATTATTAGTAGTGTACCCTATAACCTAACTACATGGACCTTACTGGGCAATTTCTAAGTCTTTAATTCTTATGTTTCCAACAATAGCACACAAGGGCACTGAGAGCTATATGCCTGGCTTTATTCGGAACTCAGTTCCCGTGTATGAACGCCTTTGAAGTCCCCCAATGTTTCAACCCATAATTAGTAAAAGGTCTGGTTAGGTTAAGTGGCAAAGTTAATACTCAAACTCAGTGATACTGGCCAGCTCGAGCCTGTGCTTGAAATCCCCATTTTGCACAGCCTGTCTCCTCTATGGTAAAAAAATACCCTACTACCCTTAACAGTCCTACTTTAGAGGGCCGCTGGGAAAAGTACCATTACCATCTATGCTGCTTATCAGTCATTAGCATGTGAAATCGACACTTTTCCTTACACTTACCCTGTTCTGGTCAATAACATCTACAATTGCGACCAGCTTCCCGGCATGAGGCCCAAAGGAGACGTAGGCCACCCGGCCAACCTCCACGAAAACGCCGAACACCTGAACAACCTAAAATCGAGAAGAAGGGATAAAGTGAGACTTCTAAAGTTTTGCAGGCAGTGTAACTATGTATAGCGAGAAAGAACGTAGGGAGTACACGCCCAAGTGCCAAGGGACGACCTGATAGATGGGCAAAATACGCAGAGCCAGCAGCGGCAAAAGCCGCGTTCCCGCTAGCCTTCAGGCATATGGAGCCTCCAAAGACCCAGTCTGATTGGGCCCCGGTACACCCCGGGTGTCTCCAGCTTTCCAGCTCTGGCGGTCACGGCGCGCTCCCGAGGCCCAAGGCGTGCCGGGCCTGCATGGCCTGCATGGCCCTCCACGCGCTCGCCCGCCGCAAGCCCGGAGAGCTCCTAAACTCCGTGCTCCACCCGCCCAGGGACCCTCACCGCACGCTACCTAAGACCCGATGGGGGTCGTTCCAAGCTTTCGTTCCCCCTACCAGGCGGAAGTGGAGCAGCATGGCCTCCAGACCAGGAGCCCCAAACAGCAATACTCACCATGTTGGCGGCGTTGGGCGAGAAGGGAGAAGGCCCGCTCGATCGTGCGCATGTGTAGCAGGGCGCCCCGCCCCTTCAAGTAACGAGCTGCCGACGTGGGCACCTATTGGTTGGGGTCATACGTGCATACGCACACGCATGCTCACTGGGAAAACAGGGCGGGAGTGTGTCGGAAGTTTTCTGCCCTTTTCTAAAGGCTAGTAGTGAGAGTAGCTTCTGTGATACGCCGGGTATAGCGGGAGGCCGGTTATCTTTTACGACTTTAGGGTGAGGAGGAGCACACCTTTCATTGTAACTCTGTCCACATTCCATTTTTCTTTTAACATTCTTCCATTTTTCCTTCCGTTACTAAGTATTTTCAGAATCTTGTCTAAATGTTATTCATGGCTTAGTATTACATTTTTTTCCTCTAAGTGATCCTGCAATTCTGTTAACATTTTATTTTAAAGTAATTCAGACTTACAGAAAAGTTGCAAAACTAGTACAAATAATTGCCTTAAATGCTTTTCTTAGATTCCCCAAATACTAACACTATTTACTTTTTTATTGAGAGAGAGAGACGCAGAGGGAAATTTATTTATTGAGAGAGAGAGGCAGAGGGAGAAAGAATCTTAAACAGGCTCCACACCCAGTGCAGAGCCTGACATGGGGCTTGATCGTATGATCCTGAAATCATGACCTGAGCTGAAATCAAGAGTCGGATGCTTAATTGACTAAGCTGCCAAGGCACCTCTCCCCAAACGTTAACATTTTATGTTTGCTTTATTGTTCTATCATTTTTTTCTGAATCATTTGAGAAGATTCCTTTATCTCTAAATAGCACTTGTGTGCTATTTCCTAAAAGTGGACATTATCTTACATAATCAGTACAAAGATCAAAATTAGGAAAATTATACTAACATAATTTATCATTTATGCTGTAGTTTTATTCAGATGTTATCAGTTGTCCCACCTACATCCTTTTGTGCAAATAAAAATTTTGTTTCCTGGTTCATAATCTAATAGAGGATTATAAATTGGAAGCTTCATATCTAGTCTTAAAATCTATAATAGTTCCTACATCTTTGTCTTTCATAATACTGACATTTTAAAATACAGGCTAATTGGTTTGTAGACTTTCTCTCAACATTGACTTGTTTCCCCCATGATCAGATTCAGATTATGCATTTTTGGTAGAAATGCTATGCCCTTGATACAAAACATAAGAATACATACATAGGATATCTCATTGCTTAAATATATAGTGTTACCTTTCATTGCTGGATTAAGGCGATCATTGTACTGGCAATCCCCAAATGTCTTTCAGTCCTTTCCTCTAAGCTCTATGCCAGTATTTTCCAAGACTGTTCTACCAGCCTCCTAAATGACCTGCTTTCTCTATTGCCTCCTTTAATCCATTCTCTGCTCATCAAACAGAGGGATCTTTTATTTTATTTTTAAAGATTTTATTTATTTATTTGACAGAGATCACAAGTAGGCAGGGAAGCAGGCAGAGAGAGAGAGAGAGAGGAGGAAGCAGGCTCCCCGCTGAGCAGAGAGACCGATTTGGGGTTCCATCCCAGGACCCTGGGATCATGACCTGAGCCAAAGGCAGAGGCTTTAACCCACTGAGCAAACCAGGCGCCCCCAGAGGGATCTTTTAAAAAGAATGTCAGATAACACCTCTTCGTTGTTAAGTCACATTGTTAAGTAACATCACTTCATTGGTTTTCTACAGTATTTAAAATAAAATTTAGGGGCCCCTGGGTGGCTCAGTTATTAAGCCTTCAGCTCAAGTCAAGATCCTGAGGTCCTGAGATCCAGCCTGCTCCCTGCTAGGCAAGCAAGTCTGTTTCTCCCTCTCATTCTGCCCCTCCCCCAACTTGCACTCATATGCTCTGTCTCTCAAATAAATAAAATCTTAAAAAATAACAATAATAAAATCTAAATTTCTTACTGTAGCCTACAAGGCCCTGCATCATATGCTCCTATATTCAAACACACCTGTGCCATTCCTCCTTTCCCATCCTTATTGTGCCTCAGCTACACTGGTCTTAAACAGGCCAAGTTCTCTCCTGATCTGAGTTTTTCACATGGTAACTCCTCCTGCCAGAAATATTCTCCCCTTTGTTCATACTCATTGCATAGCAGTGCCAACCATCTCTTCTATTTTTTTTTCCAGATATCTCTTCTGAGAGACTTAACCTAGCACATTAAAAAATAGATTAGTCCCCTTCCTCCCTTAATTTTTTTTTAAGATTTTTAATTTATTTCACAGAAAGAGAGAGATCATAAGTAGGCAGAGAGGCAGGTAGAGAGGGGGAAGCAGGCTCCCCGCTGAGCAGAGAGTTGGACCCTGGGATCAGACCTAAGCCGAAGGCAGAGGCTTTAACCCACTGAGCCACCCAGGCGTCCCCCTTTCCTCCTTTTCTAGCTCAACTTTATTTCCTCAGTGCTATCATCACAATTGCTGTTGTTTGACTTATTTTTTTGTCCACAGAGATTGTAGTTCTGTACCAGTTGTATTGTTTTTGCACCACACCCAGTGCTCCATGCAATCTGTGCCCTCTCTAATACCCAACACCTGGTTCCCCCAACCTCCCCCCCCCCCACCCCTTCAAAACCCTCAGATTGTTTATCAGAGTCCATGGTCTCTCATGGTTCACCTCCCCTTCCAATTTCCCTCAACTCCCTTCTTTAAAAAGAAAAAAAAAAAAAAAAAAGAACAATTCAGATGAATTTACACATAACACTGAGTGAAATAAGCCAGATATAAAGAGTATATGCTGTATGACTTAATTATATAAAATCCCAAACTGGCAATCTGATTGTTAGAAGTAATGATCATGTTAGGGGCTCCTAGGTGGCTCAGTGGGTAAAGCCTCTGCCTTCAGATCAGGTCATGATCTCAGGATCCTGGGATTGAGCCCTGAATCATGCTGTCTGTTCAGCAGGGAGCCTGCTTCGCCCTCTCTCTCTGCCTGCCTCTCTGCCTACTTGTGATCTCTTTCTCTGTCAAATAAACAAAATCTTTTTTCTTTTTTTTTTTTTTTAAGTAATGATCATGTTTAATCTTGGTGAGGGCAGCTGTTTCTGGGGAGTAAGAGGCTTCTGAGCTGTTGGTGATGTATTCACATCTAGGTGCTGGTTACACCAGTGTGTTCAGCTTGTGAGAATTCAAATCTTCATTCTTAGATTTCTGTATTTCTTTTCACCAAATGTATGTTTCCTAGCTCTACAACCAGAGAATCTGATTTGCAGGTCTAGGGAGAGCCAAGAAACTGCACTTGTAAAACAAGCTCCCCAATCTGTTCACTGAAACACACTTGAAGAAACACCTTGGGATTCTCCAGTTACAGAATTATTTTTCTAAATTTCACTATCTGATTATGTCAACCCTGTTTAAAGTCCTCCAAATGTTCATTTTTATCCCCTCTTCCACAGGGATAAAGTCCAAAACTCCCTAGCCTGGCATTCAAGGCTCCCCCAAATCTCACCTCAACACCTTCCTAGTTTTCCCCCGGTGGCAATCCTGCGTCCCTCACCCCTAATCCCGTTATAGCTGTAAGTCTCGCGGCTACTCATGCAGTTGTGTCTCTCCTCTTCCTAGACTTTGATCCCCACGCTCCCTGAAGAACACCACCACGCCCATTAAGAAGCATCTAATGATTCCTCCCCAAGCAACTCCAAGACGGTTTTCAGGTTTCTTCGAAGCTCCATTAGAATGGGTAGGTAAGTCCAATGAAGCCTTATGTACCTCCGGAGGTCGCGGGCGTTCAGGAACGAGAAAGAAAATCATTAACAACTACAGATTTCACAAAACCAGACCAACCGGACCGAGCGCACAACTCAGGCTGGCTGGGTACGCCTCTTCCGGGACACCCAAAGGGCTCGTCCAATCACCAGGAGGAAGGGCAACTCCTGGACACGCCAGGATCCAAGATGGCGTCATGGACACGCTCACCAGTTTATTCGGCGCCTCCCTGCGGAGCCACGCCCCCCGCCGTTCGCGGTCCCTGCTCGTCTAGTTACGTAGAGGAAGGGGGAGCCGAGGTCTTTGCCTGCTAAACGTGGCAGCCTCCGGGCGGTCTTAGGCTGGCATCCTTCGCTGGTCGTTCGCGTGTTCTATCTTGGAAGCTATGACTGTCTGAAGCTGCGCCCCTTGCCCTTACTTGTCGCAAGAGATGGATGTGCGGGGCAAGGCGGGCGCCCGGCTTTGGGTTTCTGCCATGGAGCACGGAGCAGAGGAGTAAAGCTGGTCTCGGATCCCAGCTCAGGGACGCGGAGGACGGCAGCAACACGCCCACTTACTCTTAGAATCCCTGCGGGTGTCAGCTTGTCCAAAGCTGTTCGCCCGTAACCAGATGGGTCCCGGAATAGCTGTTTCAGCTTCGGCCGAGTAGATTTGTCTCGTTTGTTTCTTTCAGTCACAGAGGATGGAAGCGTCAGTTTAGCAGACAAAATGTTTGTCCAATGCCCGAAAGAGAAATCTAGGCCTGTTCAAGAAGTGAACCGAAAGCTACCTAGACCTCTGACCTATTTCTTGTTCCTGTAACCTTTCCGAGATGTGAACACATCCCAGTTATGACCAAAATGTCATGGTATTCATATGTATGCCTACCTGGCATGATATATTTGGGAGTGAAAACAAGTGCATGTTACATCTACTTTCAAAATTTTCATCTTAGGAGCCGCAGAGCTGAGCAAGACAGTGTCTCCGCCGAATCAACCTAAAACCATCGGGGGGGAAAAATCTGTAGTCCAGCAAAATCATGTAGGTTGATTCACTCTGATGAGGGGAGACTGCACACCAGAGACACCATAGGGCATTTAACCAACGGAAGGAAAAGACTGAGTTACAGAATTGTGGGCAGGTGTAAAGTTTGGATGAAACTTAAATGAAACACAGTTTTGATAGGCTCAATGCAAAGCAGGACTGTGTAAAGGGGTCAGCATCACTCCTAGATAGTAAAAAGACCCATGGTCCTCTTTCTTTGAGAATTTTGTGTAGAAACCCCTTTTCTGAATCTTTGTATCTGAGTGGTAAATTGAAATTATTTCATTCTTGGGGGCCTGGTAGCTCAGTCAGTTAAGCCTGCCTTCTGCTAAGATCATGATCTCAGGGTCCTGGGGTGGAGCCCTGCATCTGGCTCCCTGCTCAGCGCAGTCTGTTTCTCCCACTCCCTCTGCCCCACCTTCTCAAATAAATAAAATCTTAAAAATGAAAGTTTCATTCTTACTGATAAAACTTCAAACACCAGAGTTTCTGAGAGTCCTTGATTCTTGAGAATAAAGTTTCTAGGTGAGTAAGAAAGCAGTAGTGCTCAAAAAAGAAGGCTATTATAATACTTTATAGCTGTAGTATTTCTTGGCAGACATATTGTTTCTTTTTAACTTTATAACTATTTTTAATTGTATCTCTTTTTTTTTTCTGCCTGAAGGAAGAGCCATGCAGTTAGATTTTACTTTCTCAGTCAGAACTAATTTTTATGTCACATAAATGCTGATTATACATATAGAATGAAAGAACTCTGAATGGTTTATCAATGAGGAAGTTTTTTTGTTTTTAATTATTTTTACTAACACATAATATATTATTTGCCCCAGGGATACGGGTCTGTGAATCATTAGGCTTATACATTTCACAGCACTCACCATAGCACATACCCTCCCCAATGTCCATAACCCAACCACCCTATCCCTTACTCTCCACCCCCCAACAACCCTCAGTTTGTTTTGTGAGATTAAGAGTCTCTTATGGTTTGTCTCCCTCCCGATCCCATCTTGTTTCATTTTTTCCTTTCCTACCCACCATAACCCCCTGCCCTGCCTCTCAAATTCCTCATATCAGAGAGATCATATGACAGTTGTCTTTCTCTGATTGACTTATTTTGCTCAGCATAATACCATCTAGTCCCATTCACATCATTGCAAATAGCAAGATTTCATTTCTTTTGAGGCTGTATAGTATTCCATTGTGTGTGTGTGTGTGTGTGTGTGTGTGTGTGTGTTTACCACATCTTCTTTATCCATTCATCTATTGATGGACATCTAGGTTCTTTCCATAGTTTGGCTATTGTGGACATTGCTGCTATAAACATTCGGGTGCACATGCCCCCTTCGGATCACTACATTTGTATCTTTAGGGTAAATACCCAGTAGTGTGATTGCAGGGTCATAGGATAGCTCTATTTCCAACTTTTGGAGGAAACTCCATGCTGTTTTCCAGAGTGGCTGTGTCAGTATGCATTCCCACCAACAGTGTAGGAGGGATATGGGGAAGTTTTTGATCTTTCATGTTGTAAAGCAGGAGGTAAAGTCATGAACCACAGGTGATGACATTCTGGGATGAGAAAGTTGCCCATAATAAGGAAGACATTAGCCTATTAAATCACTAGGGACCTGAGTAAGAGCAAATGAAGGGTTTTTTTAACAACCCATTTGTTGCTCACTTCCAGCTTCCCTTTCCCAAAGAGGTGATGGACTCTGGAATGGGTCAGGACTCATGGGATATAGCACACCCAGCTCCTTCAGCTGTACAAGTTTGTCCAGTACTCCAAATCCCTGGATCGGGTATTTTGTGGTCTGATTTTTGTGCCTAGCAACCGAAGAGGTAGTCTTGGGTTCTGTGCTTTTGAAAGACTGGTCCTGTGTCAAAAAAATACTTGGGAAATATAGCACATCTAAAGAACATGGTAAGGCCACAGCAAAGATGAAGGCTTCTGTTGCCTTTGAGTATAAGCAGTTGACAGAATGAAATCATCGTGCCTCAAAAAAGATCATTAAATTCAGATTCTCTGTGGAGGACAGAAGATTCCATTGCATGGAAAGCTCACTAACACCAAGATTATATATACATAATCACATTATATTACAGAACTGAACCCACTGTTAAAGTGTTAGCTGTGTATGCTGGAAACAGCTGAACAATTGTAAAATGAACCGCTCAAGCTAATAGGGCCCTAAATCCAGAACAAGCTCCAGGAACAGGTAAAAGCTGATACATTCTTTAGTGGGTAATCATAGATGGGAGCACTGGTATCTCTCCCAAAGGAAGTCTCCCCCTCGTTATGTGTTTTCACCAGAGTACAGAAGGTAAGGCAGAACCTTGGTAAGATCTGATTGATTTTGTAGAGGCTATTGACATGACTGAGAATCTCTTCCAGAGAATAGCAATCTGGGGTTTACCAGAGGGGGATTTCATTTACTCACCAATGACCAGCTGTCAAGGATCTGTGACAGCTTTCCCGAGGTCTCGTTCTTGAGCTCTAAGATGTGGGAGATGGTTTCAGCTATTATTTGGTACTATACAACGGACCCAGTTACCAAGCTTTCAGACACTGTGTGTGGGCAAAGTCATGGAATCCTAACGGTACCACTCGGCTGGATTTGCTGCAGGCATTCCTGAATGAGGAGGGGACATCCTGGGAGGAGGAAGAGGAGTGGGAGAATAGTATCAGAGAAAATGTCATGTGGGGCAGACTCTTCGAGTCTCAATCTTTTCACAACAAAGTGTAGAATCGCCATCAAAGTTTTTCAGGGGTACCTGGGTGGCTCAGTGGGTTAAAGCCTCTGCCTCTGGCTCAGGTCATGATCCCAGGGTCCTGGGATCAAGCCCCAAATTGGGCTCACTGCTTAGCAAGGACCCTGCTTCTCTGCCTGCCTCTCTGTCTGTCGAATAAATAAATAAAATCTTTTTAAAAAAATATTTTTCAGAAAATAGGCACCTGCAGGGGGGCTGTAAGGCCTTTTTTAAAAAAATTCTATCAGCAAGTTTGACCTTATAGTGATGATGCTTTGTGCTGAGGACATCTTCATGAACTGAATCCTTGCCTCAGGACATAGAGCAGGCTGGTATTGACCGCATTTTCTTGCCTAATGAAGCCAACCTACATTAGATGTTCCCAAAGATGAGGGAAAGTGGGATCCAGGCTTTGTGCCCAGGTACAATGAAGTAAAGCACGAGAACTGAAGAATCCCCTCACACTTTCCCCATCCTGTGTGGCCAACAAATTCCATAATGTCTTCATAACCACAGGCCTCCAAGAGAACCACAGAAAGTCCTTATTCCCCTTCTGAACCATGACATTTCGGGGGTGCAGGAGCAGCTGTTGAAATGCTTGCTGGGATTCATTGCTCAGTACTTTATCTCACACCATCTGCATCTGCTGGAGAATGATAAGCCTGAGGTGGCAGTATATGAGGCATTCAAGGGACATTGTCCCTACCTGGACAGGTATAGAGCAGAGCTGTAGAAGTGGATGCTGAATGGTTGGATGTTCCTAGGCAGGAGTGGCCATATAATATCCTTGCTGCCATACACTTGAACTTCATTTCCCACCCCAGCATCAGTACAGCTCTCTCTGTCCAGGCCACTATACTGGCCACTACGCCTATTCATGTCCAACCTGCAGCAGGAGAGAATCTGAATCCAATGAGGCACTGTGGAAGGGAGCAAAGGCTTTCCTGAGCTGGTTCTGACATGAATTCCTCAGGACATCTGATGGGCAACAAGTCTTGGATGACTTTGACCCAGAGTGGCTGGCAGGCTCTTTGAGTAGCTGAGCTTATAACTGGTACTTGGAACTTGCTCCAGGGCACGTGTGTCTGCTGAGCATATTTTTGGATTTCACTATTTGATTTCTGTGATTGTTTTTAAAAGGCTTTCCATGTAAATGGAGCTTGCCATGTACTAGACGAGGTAAATCTTGTGAAACTTTAATGTGGTCAGGTTGAAGGACTATTGCATAAAAAGCAATTAGGGGTGCTCAATATATTTAAAATTCAATCACCATGGTTTAGGAAAGAAAATAGAATTATGTGTGGAGTTCTTAAATGCAAGTGACTTTGTATGTTTTCTGTACCTGCTGTTATTAGATTAAAACTTTGCAGAGAAATCCTGGGTAAAAACCCAAGCACACTTTTTTTTTTTTTTTTAAAGCAGCAATACTGATTATTAGTACAGTCAAGGAATCCTTTTATGGGGACTGAGACAAGGGAGAGGGAGGAAAAGGGGGACTTTTTTTTTTTTAAGATTTTATTTATTTATTTGACAGAGAGAGATGACAAGCAGGCAGAGAAGCAGGCAGAGAGAGAGGAGGAGGCAGGCTCCCCGCTGAGCAGAGAGCCCGATGCGGGGCTCGATCCCAGGACTCTGAGACCATGACCTGAGCCGAAGGCAGTGGTTCAACCCACTGAGCCACCCAGGTGCCCGAAAAGGGGGACTTTTAGAGAGAAGAGAAGAGATAGAGTGGAAAGAGACTTGTGCATGGTGAGCGGGGCATCTGGGTTCTGGCTGAGAGAAACAGTGTGATTTTGCTGGAAGAAACACAGGCTGTTGAGTCAGCTCTGGGTTGTCCCTCTCTGTCCCTCTCTGGTTGTGTGATCTTGGTTGAGTTACTTAAACTTTTAATGGCCTTTCCTCTTTGAACTTGAGGTTTGAGAGCTCTCTGTATTTCCCTAAACATTGTTGGAAGGGTGAACTGGGATAGAAGATGTGAAAAATACTTTTGTAAATTATAGGTTTGTATATGTGATTAATTACCCTAAAAGATTTGTTGTGAGACTATTATTCATTGATTCATTTATTTAGTAATTCATATGCATGTGTAATAATTACAGCTCTGATTTGTTGCTTACATGTGCCAAGCCCTGCTCTAAGTAAAGCCCTGTGGTCAATAAGACGGCCTCTACTCTCCAAGAGATCTAGTTGTGGAATAACTCTTCTCTAAGGAGACTGCCCTCTGCGGCACTGAGATGAATTCACCTGATAGGACTGGGCTCCATAGCCTGGGACAGCCTCTTTCTTAGAAGAGTAGGATTTGGTTTATTCTTGCCTCTGTACTCATTTAGGCATTTGATTTCTTTGACCTACTGCATCGTCTCATTGAGGTCCTGGGTGGTGGGAAATGACTGTGATAGGAGACCGTATGCTATTGTCAACAGACATTTTGATGAGGTAACCCTAACCTGCTTTTTCTCCTACTCTTCTACACTTAATGTTATTTTTGTACACTTCATGTTATTTTTCTCACTGCAACTAGAGAGTAGACCATTTAAAACAGAAGCCAGATATCCTTCCTTTGTCCAGACCCTCCAGTGGCTCCCTCTTATTCTGTCTACTTCCTGTTAACTCTCTGATTTCATTTCCTACATCTTCTAGTTCCTTCCACTCCAACCACACTGGCCTCCTCTCTGTATCTTGAAATGTTCCTACCCCAGGCCCTTTGCATACACTGTATTCTTTTCTTAGAATGCCCTTCCACCAGATAATCAAACAACTGATTCCTTCACTTTCTTCAAGTGTCATCTCATCAGAAAAGACGTTTCTGGGCTATTTATATGAAGGAGCAATCCCCATTTCCTGCTTCTGGAACTCTCTATTCCCCTCACCCTGCTTTATTTTTCTCTGGATTAGTTACCAACCCTTGTGCATTATGTAGTTTCTTACTATCTGTTTCCCCCACTAGAATGTCAGCTGCATCAAAACAAGGATTTTGTCTGCTTTGTTCATTGGTATAGCCACAGCACCTAGAAATTGAGCTGTCAGAGGATAAATTCAATTAATATCAGTGAATGAGTTGAATGATTCTATTAAAAAAACCTGAGTCATAGGGAGCCTAGGAAGTTTAGGTCAAGATCACTCAACAATGAACAGCAGAACTGGGATTTGAACCAGTTTTGTGTGGTGTCAGAGTCTGAGTTCCTAATAATTTTGCTTGATATTTGGGAAGAATTTTAATGAAGTGTGAAGGTGCTAATGATATAACACAATTAAAGAGGTAAGGTATAGTAACTCCAGTATGATCTTAGCTATGTAAGTATGTATAAGAGAAAAAGATCCAGAAAGAAACATGTGAAATACAAGGCAGTGAGTTTCTGAGGGTTTTTTAAAATATATTTAAAACCTTTTAACTATAGACAATTATGAAGTACAGACAGGCAGAAGTCGAAAGCAAACAGAATCATATAATGAACCTCCCTTGTACCTATCACCCCAGTCTTAAGGACTATCAAACCGTGTGCCAGCTCTATTCCATCTACTCACAGATGTGATGGTCAATTTGATGTGTGAACTTGGCTAGGGTACAGACCCTAGTTATTCACTAATCTAGGTCTTGCTGTGAAGGTTTGTAGATGTGATTAAAGCCCATAATCAGATGTTTTTGAGTAAAGGAGATTATTCTAGATAATCTTGGTGAACCAGATTAAATCAGTTGGAAGCCCTTATTTAAGAACAGAACCAGGGCTTCCCTGAGCAAGAAGAAATTCCACATTTAGTCTTTGCACATACTTTGTCCTTTGCTTAGAATTCTCTGCCACCAGGTAATGAAATGGCTGACTTCCCCACTTGTGTATGGAAGTGTTAGCTCAAGCCCTGGAATTCCAGCCTGCCCTTCCTGACAGCCTGCCCTTCCTGACAGCCTGCCCTGTGGATTTCAGACTTGCCTTCATCCCCACGATCTCCTACTGGCTCTCTTTCTCTGGATAAACCCTGACTGATACACCAGACATATCATTTCATCTGGAAATAGTTTAGCAAGTATCTAAATGGTAAGGAGTCTTGAAAAATAAACAAAAAACAACCCACAATTCCATCATCTTACCTGAACAAAATTTAAAAGCAATTCCTTGATATCATCAAATGTTCAGACCTCCAGTTGTCACATTACTTTAGAATACTAAATTTTTTTTTAAAAAGATTTTATTTATGGGGCACCTGGGTGGCTCAGTGGGTTAAGACTCTTCCTTCAGCTCAGGTCATGATCTCAGGGTCCTGGGATCGAGTCCCGCGTCGGGCTCTCTGCCCAGTGGGGAGCCTGCTTCCTCCTCTCTCTCTCTGCCTGCCACTCTGCCTATTTGTGATCTCTGTCTGTCAAATAAATAAATTAATTAAAAAAAAGATTTTATTTATTTATTTGAGAGAGAGAGAGAGAGAGACAGCAAGAAAGGGAACACAAGAGGGGGAGTGGGAGAGGGAGAAGCAGGCTTCCTGCTGAACAAGGAACCCCATGTGGGGCTCAATATCAGGACCCCAGGATCACAACTGAGCTGAAGGCAGGCGCTTAATGACTGAGCCTCTCAGGCACCCCAATACTAAAAATATTTTGGAACTACAGATTTTTTTTTTTTTTTTTACCAGTTTCTTTACTTGGGGAGGGAAAAAAAAAAGTTTGGGAAGGATTTTCTCCTTGGTGCCAGCAGAGGGCCTCATATCTCCTGTGTTTCCTGAGGAAAGAAGTTTGGTTTCTCCTACAACCTCAGTCACAGCCCAGCATTCAGCCGCTGGTAGACTCTGGAAAATGTATGGTGAGTGAATGAACAAATACGTAAATGGGTGAAAGAAATACTTTTTAAACTTGTATTCATTGGCTATACTCTGTGCCAGGCACTGGCGATGTGTTAAATTTTCTCTTTTCTTATATCCATCCCATGAGGTAGGTATTATCCTTATTTTCTATATGAGGAAATCAGGACTCAAAGAAATTGAAAGGCTTTATGAAGATCATAAAGGTAGAAAGTCTTTGAGTTAACCTAGATCTATAATTTTATTTTTTATTTTATTAAAAACATTTTTTCGTGTCTTTTTTTAAAAAAATTTAAATTTTTTATTAACATATAATGTATTATCAGCCCCAGGGGTACTGGGGCTAATAATAGCCCCAGGTCTGTGAATCATCAGGCTTACACACTTCACAGCACTCACCATATCACATACCCTCCCCAATGTCCGTAACCCAACCACCTTCTCCCTACCCCCCTCCCCCCAGCAACCCTCAGTTTGTTTTGTGAGATTAAGAGTCTCTTATGGTTTGTCTCACTCCCAATCCCATCTTGTTTCATTTTTTTCTTCCCTACCCCCCAAACCTCCCATGTTGCCTCTCAAATTCTTCATAACAGGGAGATCATATGATACGGATAGAGGGCACATACCTCAATACTTTCAAAGCTATCTATGAAAAACCCACTGCAAATATCATTCTCAATGGAGAAAAACTGAGAGCTTTTCTGCCAAGGTCAGGAACATGACGGGGATGTCCATTATCACCACTGCTATTCAACAATAGTATTAGAATTCCTAGCCTCAGCAATCAGACAACAAAAAGAAATTAAAGGCATCCAAATTGGCAAAGAAGTCAAACTATCACTAGATTATATGACACCTAATGTGGAAAACCCAGAAGACTCCACTCCAAATCCGCTAGAACTTGTACAGGAATTTAGTAGTGTCAGGATATAAAATCAATGCACAGAAATTATTTTTAAAATTTTAAAAATATTTTATTTGTTTATTTATTTATTTATTTAAAAGAGTGAGAGAGCATGAGCAGGAGCAGAAGGAGAGGGAGAAGCAGACTCCCTAATTAGCAAGGAGCCTGACTTGGAGCTCTATCCTGGGACTCTGGGATAGACCCGAGCTGAAGATAGATGCTTAAACTGACTGAGCCACCCAGGTGCCCCTATAATTTTATTTTTTATATGTCATATAAAACATACACAAAGCGTATACATGTTTGGAAAAAGGGAATGCCTATAACTGCTGGTTAGTGATAGAACATTCTTGTCATCCCAGAAATCCTGTTGTTATGGACCAAATGTTTGTATCCCCCAATATTCATATATCGAATCCTAACCCTCACTATGATGGTATTTGGAAATGGGTCCTTAGGCAGTAATTAGGGTGAGATGAAGCCCTGAGGGTCAGACCCTCATGCTGGGATTGGTGCCCTCAAAAGAGCAGATACCAGAGATCTCACTGTCTTTCTCCCCACACAAGCACAGAAGAAAGGCCAAGGGGAGTCTCAGGAAGAAGGTGGGCCATGTACAAGCCAGAAAGAAGGCTCTCACCAAGCATTGAATTGGCTGGCACCTTGGTCTCAGGCTTCCTTGCTTCTAGAACTGTCAGAAAATAAATATGGATTGTTTGAGCCACCTGGTCTATGGTACTTTGTCATGGTAGCCCTAGCACATGAAGACACTCAAGTATCTGTTTCCAAACACTATCTCCATCTACCCTTAAATTTAAGAGTAATAATTTCCTTGCTTGCCTTGTTTAGTTTTGCCTATTTCTAAACTTGGTATAAATGGAATTATACGTTTATGTATTTTTTGTGACTTGCCTTTTACCCTCAATGTCTCCTTGGCAAGATCTATCTGTTTGAGCATAGATTTGCAGTTCTTTTGTTTTCATGCTGTATAGTATTTTCTAGTACAGATATATCGCTATATACCCTACCATTTTATGTGATTGGTATCTGGTAAAAACATCCTTAGGCATGTAGCCTGTTGTACACTAGAAAAATGTAGGTCTATGGTATATACCTCAGACTGGAATTTTTGAGTCATTTGGTATGCATATCTTCAACTTTTTTTTAGTAATACCAGTTTTCCAGAATGGTTACATTAAATTATATCCCCATCCCAGCATTGCACCAGAGTTCCAGTTGTTCCATACCCACATGTAGTGTCATTTAGTTTTGTCAAACAATGGGTATATTATGTTATTTCATCATGTCTTTTTAAATTTTATTTTTTATTTATTTTTCATTTTATTTATTTATTTATTTTTTAAGGATTTTATTTATTTATTTGACAGAGAGAGATCACAAGTAGGCAGAGAGGCAGGCAGAGAGAGAGGAGGAAGCAGGCTCCCCGCTGAGCAGAGAGTCCAATGCAGGGCTCCATCCCAGGACCCTGAGATCATGACCTGAGCCAAAGGCAGCGGCTTAACCCACTGAGCCACCCAGGCGCCCCAATTTATCATGGTTTTAATATGCATTGCCCTGACCTATGAATAAGGTTGAGCACCTTTCTATATTTATTGGACAGTTAGATTTCTCCTTTTTGTAAAATGGTTTTCACTGCTCTTTCCCATTTAGGAAAATTAGATCACTTGCCTTTTTCTCACTGATTTGTAGGAAATCTCCATATAATTTGGAAACCAGTCCCTTATCAGTTATGTATGTTGCAAATACCTCCTTCTACTCTGTGGTTTGTCTTTTCACTTTTATAATGGTGTTTTTTGAGGATCAGAAGTTCTTAATTTTAGTGTAATCGAATGTATCACATATTCTTTTATGGTTCATGCATTTTGTGTAATGCTTAAGGAACCCTTCCTTTATTCAAGATCTTAAAATTTTTCTCCTCTTTTCTGTTCTAAAACCTTTGTGCATTTATCTTTCACACTTAGGTGTTTGACCTCAATTAATTTTTGAAAAGGGTGTGAGGAAGGGGATTGAATTTCCTTTTTTTCCGTATGAAAATCCAGTTGTCCCAAATCTTTTTTGCTGCTCTGACATGACACCTGTGTCATAAATCAAGTCTCTGCATGTGAATATCATTCTAAAGCCAAACTCCCATCTGCCACGTGATACTGCCTTTTCCTGCGACAGGAAATGTCCCAGACATAATGGGCTTTAGATTCAACCAGACCAGAATCTCAACTCACAGTCTCCACCTCCAAAAACGCTTCTTAGCTAGGTGATGTTGGCAAGTTATTTTATCTCTGAGCCCATACCTTTCCTTTGTGGTCATTGTAAGGAAAAGACACAATTTGTTATACCTCACCACTTTTATCTTTCCTCATATTTCAAATGGAAGCGCTTGTTTTGGTTGAAGGCTTGGAGCCTGGGTTCCATAGTGTTAATTTTCTATTGGCTATTTAACAAATTGCCATAATCTTAGTGGCCTCAAGTAACACCCATGTATTACGTTCCAGTTCTAGAGGTCAGAAGTCTGGGTGGGCTCAACTGGGTTTTGTGCTTAGGGTCTCAAAAGGCTGAAATCAATTTTTTTTTTTTTTAAGGATTTATTTATTTATTTGTCAGAGAGAGAGAGAGAGGAGCCAGAGCGAGCACAGGCAGACAGAGTGGCAGGCAGAGGCAGAGGGAGAAGCAGGCTCTCCGCCAAGCAAGGAGCCCAATGTGGGACTCAATCCCAGGACCCTGGGATCATGACCCGAGCTGAAGGCAGCTGCCTAACCAGCTGAGCCACCCAGGCGTCCCCCTAGTAGAGCTCTTAATTGGAAGTTCAGGGTAACAGTGCTTTCAAGTTTATGCAAGTTGCTGGCAGAACACGGTTGCTTACAGTTGTAGGACTGAGGTCCCTGTTTTCTTGCAGGCTGTCAGCCAAGGGTTTCTCTTAGTTCCTCAAGGCCATTCTTGGGTTCTCTTATGCCTGGCCTCCTCCTATTGATATATTTGGACTACTTCTTCAAGTTAGGAACAGAACGTAAAGTACTTCTCATGCGGGCGCTTGGGTGGCTCAGTTGGTTAAGCAACTGCCTTCAGATCAGCTCATGATCCTGGAGTCCTAGGATTGAGTCCCACATTGGGCTTCCAAATCCACAGGGAGTCTGCTTCTCCCTCTGACATTCTCCCCTCTCATGCTCTTTCTCATTCTCTCTCAAATAAATAAAATCTTTGAAAAAGAATCCTTCTCATGCTTTGAATCTGACTTCTGGAGCAAATCCTCTGCCTTTAAAGAGTTCATATGAGGAGAAAAAGCCTACTTCGATAATCTCTCCATTTTAAGGTCAGCTGATTGGTGATTACACCAGCAAATCCCTTTTGCCCTATAATAATCTCTCCAGTAACACTAGGGGGCAAGGTGATGGGGACCATGTTAGACTTCTGCTTACCATAGTCTTACTAGATACGTTACTTTGCCTGCAGATTTCACAATGATCTATTTGTAAGAATTCTTTGATATATATTAGAAAACCCAAAATATTTCATCCGCTCATTCCAAGTTCCCGAATCAGCTAGCAACATTGACTATGACTTGCCCTCATGGAATCTTGGCCGTCTTTCCTGCACAGACATTTTTTTTCATGCAAACTCTTAGTTATTTGGATGCTATTTTTATCTGATTTCTCCAAACTTTATTGTCCACCCTTCTGTCCTTTATGGAGATAACATTAATCAACAAATATGTTGAATATATCACAGCCACTTACCCAAATCCAAGATCACATGTGGCAAGGTGTTAGGCCCATAGTAGGTATTTCTTAGAATTTTGTTGAATGAATGAAGATGAATGGAATTCAAAAGGGATTTGTCCTTAAGTAGCCTACTATCTATTTTAGAAATAAGCCATATGTACACACAAGATAAATAAGTTTACCTAACCAGTATCTATGTATGTATTTTATTCCTAATGAGTTTTTTTTTTAAAGATTTTATTTATTTATTTGACACAGAGAGAGTGAGAGAGAGAGGGAACACAAGCAGGGGGAGTGGGAGAGGGAGAAGCAGCCTTTCTATGGAGCAGGGAGCCTGATGCAGGGTTCAATCCCAGGACCCTGGAATCATGACCTGAGCTAAAGGCAGGTGCTTAATGACTGAGACACCCAGGCACCCCTTTTCCTCACTAGTTTTTAAAATGTGGTCCAGTAGATCATTGTGTGTGTGTGTGTGTGTGTGTGTAAGGAAGTCTTTGTGGAAGAAGCAGAGCTAAATTCGGCCTTGAGAAATATGTATTACTTGAATGTTTGGGAGGATGTCCCACAGGCAGGGTAGGGAGAACTGTGTGAGCAAAAGTGCATTTTGGGAAGGAAGCAGCCATTCTGGCTGGGAATCAAGATCTGAGTGGCAGGTTGTAGCCTCACAGAAGTTTTGGATGTCAGATAAAATACAGAAATGTTTGAATCAATTATCTCAAGGAGCCACAGTTTTATCAAAGTGAATAAAGGTGGATTGGAATAAAGGTGATTAATGCATAATTTTCTTAGTTCACCAGGATAGATTTCCTAAGAAATTTTTCCTCATTTTAAGAACTTACTCTCACAAATACCACCTTGGGTCCTTAGGAAAAAGTACTGTTTGCAAGGTAACAAACACACACATTTCAAGTCAAAACAAAACAAGAGTCCTTTATTCCATATTCAGCTAACCAACAATCTCAAATAATGTTGATTTTTAGTTTGTCGCCATTAGACTTGCTGGAGTTCTTTCTCATCATATGTAGAATGTGGTAAGCAAGGCTATCTCAGGACGGCATCAAGTACACTTGTGGGAACAGTGGGCAAAACATACACACCACGCTGTCAGTGGAGAAACAGCCCTAAGCAAAAGCTTAGCAAAGGCAAAAAGATCTAATACATGGTAGCCTCACTAGGAGTTTTATAAGAGGACCCAGCCATGTGAACGGCAGGTGGGAATTAAGACATACACACAGGCTGCAATCTTCTGACCAGGGCCCTGAGTGTGAATTCCACTCTGGAAATGGACTGCAGTTTCCAGGGAGATTTTCTGTGTGTCTCTGTCCTTCAGGTTCTGCCTGTAAGATAGAGCCTGGCCATGGCCACTGTCATGGGGTTAAAGAAAACTTCTCCCCCCAACACTCTATTTTACTAGTCTGAGGGAGCTCAATGCTTATGGGATTGCCAAGTCTTGAGTTAAGAATCAATGGGAGGAAGCCATAATGCAACATATCTAACTGTGTTAAATGTTTAATGGTGGCCTGCCAGCTTCCAAACTTGCCAGGAGGCATATGACATTTCTGAGGAAGGAAAAATGCAAACTGAGCCCTGAGGTCAATGCTTCAACATCAAACTGTCATAGTCTCAACTCACTGTTCCTCTAGGGCACTTGGAATAAAAAGTCTGACCTTGAAGGCAGGTCTCTTCTCAGTTCCCCAACAGGTCAGCAAGTGGGTGGTAGGTCTTTGGTGAAGGAACGTACCCAGAACAGTTGGGGGACTCCCCAAGAAGTGCTTTGGCATAAATCAGACTTGGAGAGGCACAGGACCTAGGTATTTGACTTTAGGTGCATTTCCTGAAGGTGGACATTTCGCTTGCATTGTCTGGTGCTGCCCAGGCTGGTTCTGGGCAGCCCTCAGGCTCTGGAAGCTGCTTCACAAAGCTCACTCAGAATCCACTGTGTGGTCGAAGGCATGCTGGGAGTGCCTCTGCTTCCTGGACAAAGCATACAGGTACACCAGAAATGCCAGACACAGTAAGGCCACTGCTGTGAAGAAGGCAAGGATGCCCATAAAGGCAGGCAGGTCCATGGGCAGGCGGATCAGGGGGCTTTCGGCTGGGATCTGGTTGGTCAGGCTGAGCATGTAGCCCAGAGACCAGGCTATGCTGCTATTCCCCACCTGTATGGTAGAAAGATGGCTTAGTTCTCAGGGTAGGGCCCCAGGCAGGAATAACAAACATACACCACTGTCATCCTCATGGAACACCCACCAGAACTGTGGCCCAAGGTCAAAGACTTGTCCAAGTTCAGACCCTGCAGAGACTGGGCTAGATTCCAGGTCACTGAGGCCCTACACTCAGCACTGTGGAAAAACCGTCGGAGTCCTCACAGCCTCATCAACCTCAGAACCTCCCAACAGCCAAGTGGGATGATGGCACTGTTAATAACAGTGGGAGTTTTTCTACTGTCCAGTACAAAAGTGTCTGTGGCTAAAGAAAGAGGGTAACAAGCAGTTTACTGAACCCAGGACCAGTTTCTAAGCACAGGAGTCAGTCTAAATAAGAAACAGACTCTGTCAATTTCTTATGTAAATTCCATCAGTTTTTGCTTCCTTGTTTTGAGGCTGTTTTATTAGATACAGAAAAGTTTCAAATTTATAATCTTCAGAAGGAACTCTCTATCATTACGTTGTACTCCTCTGTATCTTGCATGATCCTTATTTTAAAGACTATTTGGTCAAAACTTCATATATATATATGTATGTATATATGTATATGAAGTTTTGAAAAAGATTTTATATATATGGGGTGCCTGGGTGGCTCAGTGGGTTAAAGCCTCTGCCTTCAGCTCAGGTCATGATACTAGGATCCTGGGGATCAGGCCCCACATCCGGCTCTCTGCTCCGCAGGGAGCCTGCTTTCCTTCCACTCTCTCTGCCTGCCTCTCTGCCTACTTGTGATCTGTCTGTCAAATTAATTAAAAAATAAATAAATAAAAATCTTAAAAGAAAAAAGATTTTATTTATTTATTTGACAGACAGCAAGAGAACACAAGCAGGGAAGTGGGAGAGAGAGAAGCAGGGTCCCCGCTGAGCAGGGAGCCCTATGTGGGGCTCAGTCCCAGGACCCTGAAATCATGACCTGAGCCGAAGGCAGACACTTAACTGACCGAGCCACCCAGGTGTTCCTGATTTTTTTTTTTTTAATTTTCAGACTTTCCATGTCCTTACCCTTAACACATAAGGGTTTCTCTTACAAACAACATATGCTTGATTTTTAAAAATCCAATCTGACAATATCTGTCTTCTAACTGGTAGGTTTAGTCCAATTATGATTATTGTGATTATGGATATATTTGGACTACTTCTTTCTTATATCTTAGTTTAAAACTTTTAATTGGTGCTCCTTTACTTTTTCTTTATTTTTTCCTTTCTTGCCTTAAAAATGTTATATAAATAAAGTCTGCCTTTACAAGAGGAGCATTTTAGGCCCCTCTTATGACCCTGCTCCCTTCACACTGGATATCAGATATATTCGAATTTTGGGTTGTTATGGATAGAATCTTTTACTTTTCTTTAGTCTAAGTTTTCTTTTTCCTTTTTAAAAATACACATTTTGGGACACCTGGGTGGCTCAGTTGGTTGGACGACTGCCTTCGGCTCAGGTCATGATTCCAGAGTCCGGGGATCGAGTCCCGCATCGGGCTCCCAGCTGCATGGGGAGTCTGCTTCTCCCTCTGACCTTCTCCTCGCTCATGCTCTCTCTCACTGTCTCTCTCTCTCAAATAAATAAATAAAATCTTAAAAAAAAATAAAAATACACATTTTAAGCCACCACATCATTTATTCTTCCTGCCTATATTTTTATAACATTTCCAGGATTTATTCCTCTTCTTATTTGATTTTTTTTCCTCTAAAAGTATTTTTGGCAACCCTGTGTGGCAAATCTTCTAAGTCTTTTTATGCCTTCATGTTTAAATACCAATTTGGCTGTATATAAACTTCTTTATGAATAAAGGAAAAGGATTTGAAAGCTGGAATTCTGTATCCATCCAAACTGGTATCCAAGGGAACATCACTTTCTGTTCGCATAATGTACTTTCCTGCTAATTAGATTCATTAAGAAGCAAAGCTTAGAGAGTACATGCCACCAAGAGTCCTTGTATGTCTCCAGACAGCCTTAGCTTTTTGTAGATGACTCAATTTTATTTATGTAAAAGTAGACAGTCACAGGCCTAATGCTGGCTATTGATTGGTTTAATCTAATTATTGCTAAAGCTAGTATCAAACAGACGGACTCCAGGCTTTATATCAGCTATTCCTGAGATGAGAAAATTCTCCCTGAACCTGGGGAACTTAGGTTGGGTTCATATCAGCAAGGCTGAGTCTTTCCTGAAAACAAAGCCTGGCGGGTGACCAGCCAAAGAGCCACCTGGTGACACTTGGGGATTCCAGCTTCAGGCCATCCTGGATACTTGACCGTAAATCCAGTGACCTCGGACACATTCCTTACTTCATAGTTGTAAATCCCTCATACTCTCTGCTACCCTGACATCTGTGTAAAATGGACAGCAGTTAGTTACCAGCCTCTTAAAGAATCACTGCCCTATTTAAAGTTTCTTTTCATGATGATAAGTCTGATCCTTAAAATATTTGTTCATACACTCAGCAAACATTCAGTAAACACCTTTTAGGTTCTCGCTCCTGTGCTGAAGGTAATGAGACAGGTCCTGTGCTCGAGGAGCTCAGGGTCTGTGAGTTCTTGGCCTCTGATCCCAACCCCCCATGTGGAAGGGTCCCCCAGGGACACCTCCTCTGGATTCTCCACCATCCCTCCCGGAAAGCTCACAAGGGATTCCCAGTCTCTCCAGCTTCCCCCCAGCAAACTGAAATCACCAATACCCTCCAAATGTCTGCATTTCTTCTGCACCTATACACAAACCTTTAGAGAGGAAGAGGAGAAAACAACCTGTGCCTTGACTTACTTCTTTTTTAAAATGTATTTGGGGCCAGGTCTCCTCAGTGAATCTGTATCCATTCACAAGCAAGTGGTAGATATAGTGGGCTGAGAAGCAGTAGGAGCGGGCATACACCTCATCAAACCTGGGGAGCAGCAGCGGGAGCTGAGGAGGAGGTTCCAAACAGATGAGGCAGGCATGTTTGACAACACGTGTTTCAGAACACATTTTAAAGAATCTCATCCTGTAGAATTTCATAATACCATCACCATAAAACAATCCAATTGTATCACATCATAACGAAAATACCCCTCTGCAGTACGGGGTACACTACCTGCTGTCGTAACCATCGTGCCTGTGATCAGAACATTCATCTACAATGCGGGTAGGAGGCAGGTTCCCTTATTACCCCATTTTGTGGATGTTGGGGAAGCACAACAGCATAAAGTCCAAACTTGGAACACACACACACCCACACACAAATGAAATACACTTGGCTCCGCTCACTGTGTTGTACGGGGGATGTTGCCCCTTTCTCTTTAAATACTGACCTGACTCCAACTCTCTGAGCAGAAATCCCAGGTGCTTGAGTTGAAGGCGTTCAGGGAAAAGCTCCCCGAAAGATTGAAAGCACTTGCTGTGTAGTAGAATCCTGCAAAAGCCTGGAAGGGGGTTGCGGAGAAGGAAGTCAGTTCTCAGAACGGGATACATTATGGAGCTCTAGGGGTGGGGAATAAGAAAGTGGGCAAACAGGGCAACAGAAGAGAATCAGAAAGGGGAAAGCTAAATCTTCAAAGGGGGAGAAAGGGAAACTTTTGGTGGTTTTTGCTCTTACCACGAATGCCCCTTTAACTTTTGGCTGATAAACCCCATCAAAGGAACAGTCTTCTTGGTCATGGCAAGCTTGGAAGTCAAACAGGAAAGCCACCTTTTCCCTACACAGTGATGGATCCCCGGTTCCTTCAAAGGTGATGACGTCATCAGGGTCGTAATTTCCAGGTCTCAGGTCTGCTGTGCACAGGCTGTCAAATATGTAGCCCCCAGTGAGGGTAGTGACATAATTCCGAGGGTAACAGGGGTTGATGATACTGGTTTTGGTGGGAGAATTCTGTGGGTACAAGAGGGAGGTGTCAGAAACCACTCTTCTGTGGAGGGCCAAAGTGTTTCCCTCTTGCAAATCCTTACAATGGCTACCCTCCCATGCCAATAGAGACATGGATGGAAAACATGCCATTTTATGTCAGTGTGCACTTGAAGGCAACTCCAGTGGGGGTGGGTGAACCTGCACTGAGCATAATGCCAGGTCCTCATTCACATTATCTGACCCACCCCTTAAGACAGTCCTGGGAAGCAGGTTTTATGAAATCCATTTGGATGGGAAAACAAGACATGCTTAGATTAACTGATCATTTTTAAAAGATTTTATTTATTTATTTGAGGGGGAGAGAATTGGGGGGGGGGGTCAGAGGTGAAGCAGACTCCCCGCTCAGCGGGGAACCTGATGTGGAACTTGATCCTGAACTCCAGGATCATGACCTGAGCTGAAGGCAGTTGCTCAATCAACTGAGCCACCCAGGTGTCCCCTAGATTAATTGATCATTTTTAATAGAGTATCACCTATCCACCTGAGAAAATAATCCAAAAGGTTACCAATAGGTGTATTATGAAAATTAAGGTTCCCTCCCAACTACTTCTAGCCACCAGATCCCTTCCCTAGAAGTAACCATGATTGCCAAATTTTGTGATTTCCTGCCAGAGATACTTCTTGTATGCATATGCAAATATCTTTTCTTCTCCCTCTTCCTTTTTCTAAAAACAATAAATGGTACTACTCTATCCACAGTTATGCCCCTTGTTTTTCTTACTTTAAAATATACCTTTCTGTCTCAGTCGGTTAAGCCACTGCTTTTAGCTCAGGTCATGATCCCAGGCTCCTGGGATCGAGTTCCACATCGGGATCCTTGCTCAGCAAGGAGCCTGATTCTCTCTCTGCCTCTGCCTACCACTTTGCCTGCTTGTGCTCGCACTCTGACTGAATAAATAAAATCTTTTAAAAATATATATACCTTTTTCATCTTTCCCGTTGTACATATAAAATGGCCTCTTCTTTTAAGAGGCTGCATAGCATTCCACTGTACCAATAAACTACAGAGGAGATTCCTTAGATAAGAAATGTGCATATGAATATTTAGATGGTTTCCAATCATTCTGCCATTATAAACAAGGCTGCAACAAGTATCTTTGTTACATATAAATCTTTGATCGATTTGTAATTTATTTGGTGTAAAGATTGTAGAAGGGAATCTGACTTTATTTCTTTCAAATGACTATCCAATATTTTATGTACTGATGAAAAATCTTATCTTATGCTAAATCCCAAAGCATGTTTGGTTCTATTTATGGACTCCCTTTTCCAGGGAACTGGATTTGAACTCTGTCCAATTTCAAAGCCACTAAGCATCTCCTGTTGTAAAGTCTTGACTTGGACAATACTTATTCTAAGTCTTTCAATTTATTGATGTAGGAAATTGAGATACACAATGAAGTAATGAATTATTTAACAAAGGCCAGTGACAGGACTCCACACATAAGCCTACGGAAGTCCAACACTCATCCAATGTAACTCTAATGACTATCCTCTAGGATGTCTTAATGTGACTGACTCTGTGGAGGCAGAAAAGAGGCTTCTTTCTGCTTCAGTGGTATGAAAAAAATCCATGATTTTCAAAAATTGCTATGTCTACTGTAACATAATAGGGTCACCAGGGTCACACACCAGGGTCACCCTATGGCTGAAATATTGATTTAAGGGGGGGTAGAAATCAGTCAACTGGTTATTTAATTTCCCCCTCCAAATCTGACGTACTTATTAAATAGTTAAAATAAAATAAATTGCTTCTGGCTTGGACTGGAGAAGAAGCAAGATAATATCAATTATTTCTGGCTTGGAACATAAAAGCAGCTCAGTAAAGATCATTTCTTTTTTTTTGTTTTAAGATTTTATTTATTTATTTGAAAGAAAGAGAGCGAGTGTGCATGCAGGCGAGCGTGAAGAGGGGGAGGAGCCGAGAGAGAAGCAGACTCCCTGCTGAGTGTGGAACCAGATGTGGGGCTCTGATTCCAGGACCCTGGGGTCATGGCCTGAGCCGAAAGCAGATGCCTAACTGACTAAGCCACCCAGGTGACCCTAAAGATCATTTCTGTACTCCTTCTGGAGTTTGAACAATTGTGATGTCATTCTTTAAATATAATTTGCCAATGGTCCAAGTTGCTCAGGCCCTCAACATTCAACAAATCTCCCGTGAACTTAGTGTGTGCATGGCACTGGTACTAAAGGGTTAACCATTAGAACTGAGGGCAAAAAAGTCCACTGGTAAACTGCAGCATAACTTGGTCTTAGAATACATCCCATCAAAAGTGGAAAAATAGTGATAGGAACTATCCTCAACAGTGATGGAAACTATTAAAAGAACACACCAGGAAACTAATTTAAAAGGAAGGTACAGGACCAATAATGAAAACTACATTTTATTGGAAGATACAAACCAAGGATAAATAAATGGAAGGAATTTTATAATTCTATTTGGGGATTCATAATATCATCGATTAGCTAACTTTTTACCATATTCATTTTCAGTCAATGCAACTACCATCATAATTTCAATGAACAAAAACTTCCTGTTACTGCTTAAAATGATTTTGAAGTTCAGAATTAATGTCTGAGACTAAAAAAACAAACCACTGCAACTAGAATAATTGGCTCA
Source organism: Mustela putorius furo (assembly GCF_011764305.1). Taxonomy (NCBI): domain Eukaryota; kingdom Metazoa; phylum Chordata; class Mammalia; order Carnivora; family Mustelidae; genus Mustela; species Mustela putorius. Next base: position 37,071 of record NW_025421603.1, read on the forward strand.
AGAATGGAGAAATGGATGAACTGAACAGGAAATCTAGAAACAGATCTTCCTTATCCAAGGACTTATTAGTGGGATGTCTCAGAACCCCTGAAATTATCAGGTTGCAAAAAGTCATTACAACTTTGTTGGTGGGAGTCTTTTTTTTTTTTTAAGATTTTATTTATTTATTTGACAGAAAGAGAGGTCACAAGTAGGCAGAGAGGCAGGCAGTGGGTGGGAGGTGCTGAGCAGAGAGCCTGATGTAGGCCTCAATCCCAGGACCCTGAGACCATGACCCACCAAGACGCCCAAGGTGGTTTTTTAATTTTGTTGGAAGATTGCCTATTTGTCCAATTATATAAAAAATACACCTATCCTTCGATTTTATCCCACGGAAGCAAAATCATCAGTTCATAAGGTTATATGCACAAGAGGCTTTACTGGCCTATTATTGCTGCAGCGAAACAGGACATAGCCCGGTGTCCATCAGGATAGGCATGGTTGACAAACTGTAAAATACTAACGGGTAAAGAAAATAAGTTATCTATCAATCTGGAAAGTCAAGAGCACGACGTTATCAATCTGTGAACAGTGAAGACATTTAGTGAATTGGGTTGGAATGAGATTCTTTCATTTTTGCTTTAATACTTTTTTGCATAGTTTGACATTTTTACAATAAAAATACCAAAAGGACTTTATAACAAAAAGATTAGTCCTTTATAACAAAAGGACTAATACAATTTTTCTTTTTAAATAATAGTACTTGGAATATTATGTATCTATAAAAATAATAATTTCAAAGGATATTGAACAACATAGGAAATTGCTCATGGTATATTTAGATAAAAGAAATACTAGGTTAGGTAAAAGGAAAAGCTGGATATAAAACTATATATACCATATGAAGCCAAATTTGTAAATAGACATACTCGTGCACGAAAAAGGAGCTGGAAGAAAATGCAATAGTATGTTTAAGGTGGTTAATTCTAGGGTTTTTTGTTTTATTATTTATATTTTTTGTGTTTGCTTTTTCTAAATTTTTTCATTCGACATGTCTTACTTTAAAAACAAAAGAGGAAAGCCTGAGTGGCTCAGTGGGTTAAGCCTTTGCCTTCAGCTCAGGTCATGATCTCAGGGTCCTAGGATCGAGCCCTACATTGGGCTTTCTGCTCAGCAGGGAGCCTGCCCCCCCCACCCCGCCTACTGCTCTGCCTACTTGTGATCTCTCTGTCAAATAAATAAATAAAATCTTTAAAAAAAGAAAGAAAGAAAGAAAGAACTTCCTTAAAGAGGGGAGGCAGGATAGTTAATACATGTCCCTAGCGTCCAACGGGCTGTCCGAGGCTCCAGTGCTGGGCCAACTGGAGGATTGTTCATATAAAGACAGTTTGCAAGGGTTTTATTAATTCTCACCACACTGCGACAGGTAAGGAAACCAGACCCAGACTGGCAGGATTTACTCAGGCAGTAACGTTCATGATGTAGTCATCTTTGTGAACCTTCTAAGTCGGGGCCTGGTAACACTTACTTGGCACATGAAAGTATTGGTCAGGCAAGTCTGGGCATGCAATTGTGGGCGATCCTCAGCACACCCGGATCCTTCCCCTCACCTGAGTCAGAAGGCTTTGAGGGCGGAACCACCCTCTCAGGCATCCAGAGATTACCAGGCAAGTTGGAGAGCTGCCTCCATCCCTGTGAGCTGACTGGCCACAGTAGAGGCTGGGGTCTCCCACCTCTGTGCCCAGGCCTGGGTTCACACCTACGTTCTCAAACCCAAGTGGGACCTCAGACAGGTGTAGTATTCACTTCTGTATTATAGATTCTTGGATAATCGCTCTTTAATAATCATTATAAAAATAAAAACCACACACACAAACATTCCTCAGGGCCAGCCAAATTTAGGAAGTGAGCTTCTCTGACCTTCACTCACCCTGGGAAAAGGATGATTTCACGTGCTCCCTTTCTCCTGTTTCAAGTTCAGAGGAGACCCTGCCCTCCACCCTTGTCAGGACTAGAGCTGGAGGGAGGGGCATTAAGCATTGCTAGAAATAAAAGGAGATGGAGAAAAGAGGTGTTTCCAGAACTTCTGCCCTGGAAAGAAGCATGCTGGCTGAAATATGTTAGTGAGAAAGCAAGAGGAATGGTGGTTATGGAGACCTTGCTAGGGAGGCTTGATGGGGTTCCCTGTGGGGTTTGGTTTGGCCAAGTGGAGGTGGTCTAAGTCTGGGGTGGGCATTGGGTCTGTTGAGCCCCAAGTGCTGCCTTCAGGGTCCCCCACTCTGTCATTCCTAGGCAGTGCTCAGTCTCTCCCAACAATGCCCACCACATGCATGTATACTGAGGCTCCGACCTTTCCTGGGAGGTTCAAGGAGAAGCTCTGGGGAGCAGACCAGATCTGGAGGGTGAATTCTCACACACAGCCCTGCATGACAACCTGGTAAATGCAGTAGTCTGAAGATGTCAGTTTTGCTGATGGCACTTTGGTGAGCCAGACCATTTCCCCCCGCAGGTTAGGGGCTGGGAGAACACCACTTCCTTTCTTAATTGCCAAAGTGGGTGGGAGGGGTGGGGGTTAACCTATGGTGCTGTGCCCACTATGTTCACAGGCTGACCCAGCCCTTGTCCCCTGCCCCTGGGTCCCACCGAACGCCAGGATCTGTAGCCTCTGGTTGTTCTCTTGCCCCTCTAGGTGGTCAAAGTCCCTTTCCTTCATCTTTCATTTTCCTTTCTCAGCCATGCATGTCTGAGATGGAGGTCACCTGATCACTGGAGTTTGGGGTCTTGAGTCTCATCCATGGGGCCTGTGCTTGCTGACACACACCACACTAACACTGAGTTTAACTTAGTGGCAGCCTTCCAGCAGATGGCTGAACTAGCCATCTGGGACGTGGAGCACTTACCATGTGAGCTACTGACCAATGTGATGCAATTCTGTTACTCAAAATCCCACCGTATAAAGGGCATCAAACCTGCCTAATATAGGCCCTTCTAAAAGGAGGCTGAGCCCCGGGAAGGCTCGGTCCTCTCCCCTGTCAGCAAGTATTTCTCTTGGGACCACTTTTATTATTTGCTCCGCACTCAGGGGAGTTGCAAAATTCCCAGGCTTATTTAGCTATTGGTTTAAAACAGTCTGTGTCCTTAAAGGGATCCCAGGTCTTGAGTCATTTACAAAACATCTGGTGCCCTGGAATTCCCCTAGATCTAAGATTCAAGTTCACTGGAAGTGGTCAATACAACAGAGAGAGAGAGAGCTTGGACCCCCACGAGTAAACTGGAACATGCTCTCGTTTCTATCCACATTCTAACTGGAGTGGAAAGGACAGGCCCCAGAAGCCAAGGCCCCCTCCCCTCAAGACCCCCCACCTCCGCGCCCCGGCTCAGGTACCTGATGGAGTATTGCCAGAAACCTCTTCTCAGCCTCGTTCCGGCCATAGCACTGGAAGCTATGCGTGTAGAGCGTGTACACATAGCCGTACAGCGACACTTTCATGATGTGGCTCGTGTTCAACCCTACATTCTCTCCAGCTGCAAAGGATATTTGGGTGGAGGCGCCACCTAAATCCAGGGCACCTGTGGTCTCCACTCCATTTGGATGCACCCACATATGCCACAGGTTCTTCTGCACAGTGGGAAAAGGAAGCAAGAGAAAAGTTGAGAGGCACTATCTTTGTCTGCCCAAGGCTCTCCATCCAAGACCCTTCTCTTATTGCTAAGAACCATGACATGGGGAACATCTGGGGGCCAAATCTCTCCTTTATTTCAAGGGTGGTGAACTCAAATGCTTTCAGAGGCTGGGCAGGCAACAGAAATGAGTGAAGATTAGGTGTAGATAATTGAGAAATGGTGGGGACTGTGGCAAATTGGGGACTACATGAGCTACACTCTGTTCCAGTTGTCATGCGGAATGTGAGTCCACTGTAACCAGTGCTTCCAAATTTTAGGGGTGTGTGGGGCTCAGGGCAAGCTAAAAATGTGGTTTTTATATGAAATTTCCAACTATTACTTGTTGGCAATTAATTAAAATTTAAGAGTATATCTGAAGGGAACAAACGAGGCCTTGGGCTGGATATGGTTTATGCCCTCTGTAACATGGTGATTATCTCTTGGAGTTGGCTTTCCTTTGAACAGGGGCAGGGCATGTGGAGTCTGCAGTGAATGGACCTGGGGACACAGGGTGACTTGGGAAGTCTGAGGTCTCCAGAAATTACAGAGGGCTGTGAAGTTTTGGGAAGGGTCATTCTCCAGTTACTTTTCAAAAGACCCATAGGCTTTAGATTTAGATCCTTCCCACCTCCAATTTCTTATTAACTAGTGAAGTGAGGATATTCCCTCTCCTGTGTGCTTTGGTCCTGCTTATGATGCAATGTTTCTGCCCCAGCCAAATGTGTCTTTTCTTAGCTATTGTCTCATAGGTGTTTCCTTAATGCATTATGTGATAGCGTTGACACAGGACAGATGCCCCTGTCAGCATGCACCTCTGCTTTAAGTGACCACCCACAGGGGATAAGATAAAGAGCAAGATTAAAAACCATGCATTTGTTTTCACACACCTCCAGGAAATTTCCCATTAAATAGTTGGCTGTAATCCATCCATATATCCCTTCCTCTTCCCCAGAAATGATTTGAGCACCCCTAAAATCAAAGGGCTGGGACTTGAAGTAGTTTTGGATGCTTGCAAGGACTTCATTAGCTGCTGTTTCATTTTGTAACCTATGCAAGGCACAGAACACAAAAGGCTGAGTGCCTGGACAAGAGAGTCTTAAAGTCACCTCACTCAGGTGAAAAGGTAAACCTCCCCACCCGTCTGCTGGCAGGGACGATTCTCCAGACATGTGCAAAAATGGCAACCCTTTTGCAAGTTGAAGGCTCCTAGGCAACGGTGAAGGCAGATACACTTGTTACCTGTCAAACTATCAGAAAAACAGCATCAAGTAAAAATACCCCTTGTCCTCTCCTCCCTCACCGGTGCCCACCCCATTCTCTAACAACCAGTTAACCAAAAGAGCCTTCTGCTTAACCACCATTGCTTTGTCTCAGATCAGCACCGGAAAGGGGACTGGTGAAGCCATAGGGGTGGCATAATAATCTCCTGGGGGCACCACATAAAGGAGCCCTCAGCAGTCCAGAAGGAAGGGAAATCTGAGGAGGAGGGGGGGGAGGAAGAAGATTGAGTTTCCAGCAGTCCTTGCTTTGCTCCTGGGGAGGGCTTCATCATGATGGGTGTGATGGCCATCATGGTTGTAACTGGATTGAAATCCATCAGTGTGCTGATCCACAGTAGAGTGGCAACACAGCATTCCTATGTCACCTAATGATGTAACATTGTAACATTCATTTGCTGCCATTTTACCTTATAGAAAAAGATTCACTTGGGAGATTATTTTCCCTTTCATTAGTGGGTTAAGAAAGCCAGGGGTACCAGTTCACTCTTGGCTCAAGAAGAACGAACCATGTCACAACCAGAGGGTCATGCTAATTCTGGAGCAAATTATCACTGCTCAGAAAATAATTCGAGAGTTTTCCTAGTTTTATCAGCTTCCATCCCAGAGGATTCTCATTATTTCTTTTTTTACATTTGACTTTTCTAGCAATTAAAATGTCAGCCAGCTCCTTAGAAGGAATGGATCACCATCAGAAAGTTTACAAGGAAGAGATAATATTTAATTTATTAAAATGAGACATTCACTGTGTTCCCAAGTGGTGCACTTCCTAGTCCATGGTTTTTGTCATGAGCTGTAAATCAAAAAGTCTTTTACTTATTCCTCACTGGGAGGACTGAGAGAAAAAGCAATTAAGAAAAAGTTGGGTGCTTTGTCTGCATAAGAAAGAAAAGGCAGAAGGAAAGAATTTCTATATCATTTCTATTTCAGGTAAACACAATCATTTTGAAACACCCTGCAGATTCCAAGAGGGAGCAAAGAAATCCAACTTTCTCCCACGTTCTGCTTGGTCAACCAGGACATAGGAATAGAAACAAGGAGAGAAAAACCACAAGGAAAAGGCCCAATCCAACTGAGGGCGCTCCCTGATTTCTTTTTTTTTAAAGATTTATTTATTTGACAGACAGAGATCACAAGTAGGCAGAGAGGCAGGCAGAGAGAGAGGAGGAAGCAGGCTCCCTGCTGGGCAGAGAGCCTGATGCGGGGCTCGATCCCAGGACCCTGAGACCATGACCTGAGCTGAAGGCAGAGGCTTAACCCACTGAGCCACCCAGGCGCCCCACTCCCTGATTTCTTTTAATGATCATGTTGAAGTGGTTCTGTTTGTTTGTTCCTGTGTATCTTCCTCATGCCCACACATATAATTTTATGTTACTGGCACTGTAGACTAAGTGGCTTTGAGGCAGGATGAGTGTCATCTTTGGGGACTAAAGCCTTATTTTCAAAGTTTGGAGCAGCCTCTACCTTCGGTAGATTTAAGTTTGATGTTTTAAAAACTATTTTTCTTTTATTTCAAGGTCAAGGAAATACAAAAATAGAAGAAAAAAAAAGAGAACGGGCTCTCAAAGACAGTGCAACTGGGCTGAAAGTTTGCAAATTTAGAAGGATCTTCTCAGTTGAGTGAAATGAGCTCTTTGTTTCCTAATAGCTCTAAAGACTTTGACTGGGGTGAAGTGCAGAAATTCCACTGTTTTCCAGCAGATTCCTGTGGCATTGTTTACATGGGTAGAAGCCACATAAATATGGGCTGCACTCAATGCAGCAGGCTGCACACAGGTATCAAAAGACCAGGCATGAAAAACAATTTTCACTTTTCTAAAGAATTAGAGGTACACCCCATGAGAGTCCATATTACCTTCCTTTCTTCCAGAGTTATCAGGAAAATCACCAACGGGGGAGGGAATCCATTTTAGAATGATTTCTTTCTGGGTATTAAAATAAAGCCTGAAAATTTCCTAGCTTTTGAAGCCTACATTTATGGCAGAATATGGGCTTCTTTCTTTTGGATTTGTTCCCAGAAATACAGTTACATTCTTGGCAGGGTTCAACACATTCTTGGCTATTTTGATCAGATGGGCTCCTTGAGGCCATTCCAGCCCTTACCTCAGCAAGCGCATCCCAGCCGTGGCCCCCAGGTAAATGCAGGTGGATCTATGGAGGTGGGCTGGAATCTGTCTCTTGACTTTTTGCATGCAATCCTCAAAGGCTTTGGGGACATCTTGGGGGTTTTTCCCATAGCTGGAGATCCCAGAGCCTGAAGAGCAAGCAGTCAGCACTTCTTAGCATTCCCAGGAACTAATAAGAGCTGTACAACTTCCGAATAGAAAACAAATCAGCTTTGGAAATTAATGGCTTTGAGTACGGGGGGTTGAACAACAGGTGGATACGTTAAGTCCCATGTGGTCACACTGATGACTCAACTCCCAAAATATGGAAGGGAAAAACTACAAAACTAAAGGTATAAATAAAACTCAGGAGAAGAGTATAAGTAACCCCACTGCACCCATCTCCCAGCTTCCACAAGGATCAACTCTTGTTTCATCTCTCTCTGCCCACGGAGCAAACTGCAGATACGGTATCCTTTCATTCTCTAAACACTTCAGTATGTTTCACTAACAGACAAAATTTCTTTTTGTTGCTGTTGTTCAGAAATAATCCATCTTATTGGCCTTTTGCTTCTCTAGTCTCCTTTCGCACTACTTGCCTCTGGCAAGCTCACTTGTTTTTTATTTCGTTTTGTTTATGAAAGATTTTATTTTTAAGGAATCTCTACCCGCAATGTGGGGCCTGAACCCACAACCCTGAGATCAAGAGTCACACACTCCACTGACTGAGCCAGCCAGGAGCTCTGGGAAGTTCATTTCTTGACAGAACTTGCACCAAATAGATTTAGAGACATAGTCAAGGTGGAATAGGAAAAAGGAAACAAAAATTCAAACCTATGTCCCATGTGTTCAAACATGGGAAGTGTTTAGAATAAAGGAATCTTGTCATGACTTGTCCTCAGGATACATTTTTGTATACCTATATATAATTTAACAAGATGTCATCCTACCCCAAAGTAACATACCTAGAGAGACATATAACCCAGACAAACCCATGACGGAGTTCCTCAGTTAGGTCAGAAATCTCCATGAAGCTGAAATGAATGGTCGCAGAAAGAACTGAAAGTAGAGTTACGCAAGATTTCTTTTTTAAAGAATTATAACCACTGCCCATAAAAATTAAAAAGAATCCTTTAACAGAACCAAATTCTAGTGAAGGTGCACATTTTCTCCATATACCCCCCCTAGATCCCCCCCACCTCTTTCTGTCCAACCAGTTTGTTTGAATTAGAGTCCAAATCAACTCCATCCATTGCAGTTGGTTGGTATGTTTCTTAATTCTCTCTTATCCAGGAGTTCCATCCTCCCTTTTTATTTTTCCCTTGAGATTAAAAGAAAAATTTCCTTGCAATTTCATTTGTCTTATGGAGTTTTCCACAGGCTAGAATTTGCTGACTACATCCCAATAGTTCATGTAACATGCTGTTGAGTTCTGGCTTTTCCTATAAATTGGTAATCAAATGCAGAGGCTCAGTCAGATTCAGGTTTGGACTTTTTCAGAAGCAGTAATTTATAGGGATTAGTGTGCACTTCCAGCCTGAGGCACACACATCTGGCTACTTCTCTTTGTGCTGTGAGCAGGCTTCAGAGATCATTGCTTGGACTCGTTAGCCCAGTAGGGTTTATGAAATGGTGATGTTTTACTTCCATCTTTCTTGCTTCACTTATTACCCAAATACTTTCCTAAGAGGAAAACTTCTTTCTGGTCAACTATTTGGTAACCCTACGGTACAGTTTGTACAGGAAAGGCAGGATAAGTGCTTGAATCTTTCTCCTTCATCAGCTTAAGAAATAGGGATTGCATGTCCCTTATCCTCCTAATTTATCCAATGAAGGATTTTGTTTGTTGTATATCTTTAGGAACATACGAATTTGAAGATATATTTGATGTGTTTCAATTCATTGCTGTTATTCTTATTAATGGTCCCATTGTTGGCCAGTGGAGTTCTCTTCAACATGAGCCCTGAGTCCTTTAGATATGGTCCCAGAAAACTTTGAGTCTCTGCTCTCTGATATTAGTTGTGTGATCTTATACACTTCTTGCCCCAGCTCAGGAATTAGCCATTTCTCCAAGGAGTCCTGGCTTTTTTTTTTTTTTTTTTTTAGTATGGTATTTAGTGTCTGAAATTTGGAAGCCTTTGCAAGACTTTCCAGAGGACAGACCAAGGAAAGACTTTGTTTCAGGACAAAATGCACCATGAATTCTTATTGGTACTTCTACTTTAAAACTACAGGTTTTTACTTACGTTGATCTTGACCTTCTTTCTCTGATGCTCAAAATCCTGCTTCCCAGAAACTCCAATTGAATAGCTCACTTGCTTTCTTTCACAACCCACGCACAACGATCTTAGTACGAAAATACCAGCACTACCACCAACTGTATGGTTATTGAAAAGAAACTTAAGATTTTTTTGAAGTTCTTTTTGTCTTTAGGGTATATCCTATTAGGCATTATGGACCCTATGTACAGCATCCATGAATAAAATTTTCTTGAAACACATATATGTGTACATGCTCATTTGTCTGCACATTGTATGTGGCTGCTTTTGCGCTAATGTGACAGAGCTGAATGGTCTGACGGAGACCATATGGCCAACAGGTAACAAATACTTATCATCTAGCTCTTCACAGAAAAAGTTTGCTGTTCCTGGAGTTAGATGATTTATGGGCATCTCCAGCTTAATCTGTGCAAAACCAAATTCTTTAATCACTGCTATGCCCCCAACTGATCCACCTCCAGTGCTCGCCTCTCAGGAAGTGGTACCATCATGCATGCAGTTGCTCAGATCAGACCTGGTGCTCAGGCATCACCAACTTAGACGTCGCACATTGAATCTTTCATAAAACCGTGTTGGCTCTATTTTCAAAACAGCTCTCAAATCTGAGCACTTAGTCTCTCCTTCCCCAGAACTGTTCTAGATCAGAATTTCTCAATCTTGGTACCACTGACATTTGGGGCCACATAATTCTTTTTTGTGGGGCCATCCTGCGCATTGCACAATGTTTAGTCTTGGTCTCTATCACTAGATGCCAGCAGTACCACCAACCCCAGTAGTAACAATCAAAAATGTCCCCAGACATTGTTAAATGTTCCCTGGGAAGCCAAGTTGCCCAACACTGAAAAGCACAGTCTCAGTCAGACCACCATAATGCCATAAGTTTATGACATCATTATGTGCACTGTTCTAATAGCCCTGGTTTCCCTGCTTCTGATCACAGCTTGTGACTACATGTTCCACATCCAGAGTGCTCTATTAAAAGTGTAAGTCATATCCATGTTAGTTCCTTAACCAGAATCTCCTGATGACTTCCCAGGATACTCTGAAGAAAATGCATCTGAGTACAAGTCAAACCTCTCGCTGCTCTCAAGGCCCTCTCTGAGCTGGCCTTGACCATGGCGCTGGCCTCACCACTCACCTTTCCTCCTCATACTCTTTCTGCTCCAGTCACACTGGTCCCTTTGGCTTTCCTAGAAAATGCTGAGCAGCTTCCTTCCCCAACCTTTCTGTTCGCCAAGCCCCCTGCTTGGCACGTTCTTCCTTCAAAAACGTGTATGACTTGGGGCGCCTGGGTGGCTCAGTGGGTTAAGCCACTGCCTTCGGCTCAGGTCATGATTTGAGGGTCCTGGGATCGAGTCCCGCATCGGGCTCTCTGCTCGGCAGGGAGCCTGCTTCCCTCTCTCTCTCTCTCTCTGCCTGCCTATCCATCCACTTGTGATTTCTCTCTGTCAAATAAATAAATAAAATCTTAAAAAAAAAAAAGTGTATGACTCACACTCTCACTTTTGCCTCTGCTTAACTATCCCCTCCCAACAGAGCATGATCATTCTCTGTCTACCTACCTCACCTGATTTCTCTTCATAGCACTTCTCCCTGACATGTTATATATGCTTTTATGATCTATCTCCTTGATTCGAATGTGAGTTCCGCAATAGTAGTGACTTCATATATTTCACTTTAGAATCCCCAGTGTCGAGAACAGTTGCCAGCAAACAGTTGATACTCAATACATATTTATTGAATAAATGAATAAATGAATCAGTCAGTCAATGAGATTTTCAAACCAGCGTGCACGTCTATACTAAGGGGATCATGTAGTCTGATCTGATCTGCCAGAGCAGTCTCTGGAAAGGGACTGGTTGGGGGCCTTGCTGGAATGTCAAAACTTGGGGTATCTGAGCATGTCACCTGAAACCTATTTGCATAAGGTCCCATAAGCTTCTTTAGAAGAGACAAAAATTGGGGGGTAATAGGCTCACAGGATCCTAGGATTCACATCCCCAAGAAGGGGGAGGGTTGAAATCACTCTTTCAATGTGGAGAAAGGGCTGACAGATGACTAAAACTTACTCGAGGTGGGACAGAAGCAGAAGATAGGTACCCAAGCAAAGGATGCTTTCAACACCATAGTGGTCTGGACCCCAGTGCAACTCTACAAGGTATTTCAATGGAGGAGATGGTTACATTTAAGCTCTAGTGGAGTTAAAGATCTTTAACCACCAGTGTTTGAAGGGAACACATGAAAGTTTTGTGGGAGGAGGCAGCAGCAGCAGCTTGAGCACCACACACCATCTAAGAGATGAGAGGCATGGAGAGGCCCATTGCCCTCCAGGGAATGGCTTTACAACATGCAGCTTTGGACACCAGCCTGGGGACTGGCACCCAAGGCAGCACTCAGCAACTCAGGAAAACAGCATAACTGAGGACTGATGATACACACCAAGGCCCCTCCACCCCCATCAAGAAAGAAATTTCCAAGAGCCTGGGTATCTGGGAAAGACTACTGGGCAAGCAAGCATTCATCACCCCCTCAGACTAGCCAAGGCAGGGGAATCCTGGGAAATTTGCAACTGGGAAACCAGAAACCCAAATTATCCCTGGAGAAGCCACGTGTCTTCAAGGGGACAACACTTGCCAAACTTTAACTCTGTATTTTGAGCTTTAGTTTGTGGTCTTCTGGTCATCTGAATATATATATGGATCCCTGAGGCTACTGCAATCAAAGGGAAGACGGTGTGGGCTCCATGACCCTGCCCTCCCCTAAATCACATCCAGGGTGGCCAAGGGCCCCCTCCCCTGACAGACTGCCTGTGTCCTTCAATGAAGGTCACATCTCACCCTAACCAGGACTGACTTGGCTGAACTGTTCTCTGGGTCTAAAGAAAGATCTGGGACAGACTAACTTCTTGGCAAGAATATCCACCAGGAGCTCTAAAGTATGCTGCCCCTTGAATAATAATAGCTAACACCTAATTGAGTGCTTACTGTATGCCACACATTTGCCACCTGCTTTATGTATATTATGTCACTGATTCTTCAAGTGATTCCTATGGGATGGTGTTACTATTCATTATGCTTATTTTATAGATGAAGTGGTCAAGACACAGAGAGGTTAGAAACATCCCCAGAGCTCACACAGGAGGGGTGATGTGAGGTATTAATTATTATCCTTTCTTGAAGTGGCTGGTTTCACCTTTCTAAATGAGTATCCTGCTGCCTTCTTTCATGCCTGAAGGTAAGGAAATGACTCAGAAGTTAGGACAACAGAGATGGAATCTCTCACTGAGCTTTGGGCAAGACCTGTGTCTTGTGGATAACAATGCAAACAGTATTCAGAAGACATCTAAGTCCCCTGTGGTGTGGAGCCCGGAGAGACACCAAGCAGATGCCCTTTCCAATAAAGACTAGTGTCTCAGCTGTCATCTCCTGCATGGTTTGCCTCAGCTGCAGAGAGCTGCCTTGCTCAATGTCTCACTCTTCCCAGAATGGCAATATCCAACAATTGATGGCAACAGGGGTATCACAGTCTAGCTAATTCAGGCCATGCAGGAGAACACCGATCAGCTGAAGCTTGGTCATGCCCCTGTGGCTGTTTGACATCTCTTTCTGACCAATCCTCCTTCTTCGTCCTTTCTTCCAAAGGTGTGGATCTCTAATAACTATCTTGCGTCCTAAACTCTAGCTCAAAACCAGCTTCTTGACAACCTAACCTGGACACCTATGTACCAGGGTAGGGTGAGCTCCTAGCTGCCCTCCAGGGAAGGGCAGATATCAGAACTCACTCTGTTATCAAAGAAGTCTGTTAGTCTCCCTACAGGAAAGGCTAATTCTGCACTCCAGCTTTTTCAATGCCACTTGGGCAGCTTATTGAGGTAAATGAAAGAAGCTGTTTGGGGCTGGGGAGACCAGTCCAGAGTCTCTAACCTCTTGTCCTATGGGCCAAGGGTATGCCTGTTAACAGATTCAGGATGCACTAGTCAGGAAGCTCTACACCAAGTTAGAGATCATGATGCTCTAAAGAGGGTGGCTTTTTTTTTTTCTTTCATAAACCTATAATGTATTATTAGCCCCAGGGGTACAGGTCTGTGAATCACCAGGTTTACACACTTCACAGCACTCACCATAGCACATACCCTCCCCAATGTCCATAATCCCACCCCCCTCTCCCTCCCCCCCCAGCCACTCTCAGTTTGTTTTGTGAGATTAAGAGTTACTTATGGTTTGTCTCCCTCCCGATCCCATCTTGTTTCATTTATTCTTTTCCTACCCTCCAAACCGCCACGTTGCATCTCCACCTCCTCGTATCAGGGAGATCATATGATAGTTATCTTTCTCTGATTGACTTATTTCGCTAAGCATAATGTAAGAGGGTGGCTTTAAAAAAAAGTACACACATACACACAATCACTAACTGGGGTTTGTTATGAGTACTAAAGATTTCATTATAAAAGGCAAAATTATAAACCTTTGATTGAAGAATATCTTTATGACCTCAGGCTAAGAAAGATATCTTAAATACAAAAGAGCAAATCATAAAGACTGATAACTATTCCTACATAAAAAGTAAACTGTTCACCAAAGGACGCAATGAAGAGACTTAGAAAGATGAATCATGAGCTGTAAGGGGATAGGATGACAACATAAAAATACCAACAAAGCACTCAGATTTACTGTATTTATAAACAACTCCAATGAGTCGATGAGAAAAAAAAAATCAAGCATTTAGAAGAAAAGTGAGCAAAAGACATGAACGGGCACTTCACAAAAAAAGAAACAGCCATAAGTATACGAAATACAAATATAAAACATGTAAATACATTTATAATTTGTAATTTTATAAATAAATAAAATATAAATATACTCAACCTTATTTATAACCATCCTTTCCATTACCATGGATATACAAACGTACCACATGGAAAAATGAATGAGCTTCAGCTACTCCTGTCAATGTAGATGAATCTTAAACACCCAATGTTAGTGAACAAAGCAAATAACATAAGAATAAATGTTTGATTCCATTTATATAAATACGTGTTTGATTCCATTTTCAAGAACAGGAAAAACTAGGGAGAGACTGGTTGGGTTATGGACATGGGGAAGGTATGTGCTATGGTGAGTGCTGTGAAATGCATAAGCCTGATGATTCATAGACCTGTACCCCTGGGGCAAACGATACATTATATGTTAATAAAAATAATTTTTAAAAAAAGAACAAGAAAAACTAAATGCCTAAGGACAAAACTAGAAAGAAAAACAAGAGAACAGTGAATATAAAATTCAGGCTATGTTGTGGAGATGCCGAGAATGTTGTTTTAGGGGTTGGCATCTCACAGGCCAAATCTGGTTCATTATCTTTTTTTTTTTTTTAATACAGCCTGTGAGCTAAGATAGTTTTTACATTTTTAAATAACAAGGAAAAATTAAAACAATATTTTGTGACCTTTGAGAACTATATGAACTTCAAAATTTCAGGGTCCATAGATCAAGCTGTACTGGAATAGAACCAAACCCGTGTTTATGTATTGTCCATCCTTGTTCATCTCTTTCTACCACACCACTCCCAATATACACAGCCAATGAGAACACAATTTCCCTACTGGAATATAATTTTCCACAACTTGCTCATCTTTCTGCTTATCTTATGAGCAGAGACCTTGACTGCCTTTGTTCTGGATTATATATTCTCAAGGATGTTTGCATAATAAGCAGACTCAGAAGATAGAGACAGTGTTCTTCCCCAGATCAAAAGGCAGGTATTATAAATGTTTCAGGTTCCCTAATCTCGGGGTTTGTCTTCTGTAATACGACTCACTGTGTGAGCAAATACGGTCTGGCCCTCTCTACACCATCTTGTGCAAAGTGAGGCTTAGAGAACCAGCTCAAGAAAATGTTGTTATTGTGAGCAATAAGTCATCCTTGGTTCTGACCCTGGAGACATGTCTTCCACCAGCCTTCATTCTTGCAAGTGTGGCAGGGTAAAATCTCACACCATGCATGTTTCAGACATGAGAAAACTGAAGCCTAGGAAGGGAAGTGAGTGGCCCAAGGTCACTGAATGGGTGACGCACTAGCGCAGGATTGTTTATGTTCCTGATGCCCAGTCCCGTGCTCGTTCTCTGCCTTTGGGCAGCTTCTTGGGATCCCTCCAGGCTTCTTTGAAGGCCCTTGGGACTCTCCCTTGCTTCTCTATGGGACTCCTGCACACACTCTGGGCCTTACCTTTAACACTACACTTGAAGGTTTGACTGACCACTCCAGTATTATTCTCCTTCTCCGCTGGCCACTGATATACGTAGACGGTGGTTCTGGAGGACCCGGCATCGAGCACGACTCCATACTGAACAAAAGGGGAAAGGGAGAGTCAGAAATGGGCTGGGCTTCTCTGAGGACTCATTTCCAATGGGTCACTGAGAACCCCGAATTCTCTCATGAGCTTACTCCACACCACATCATTTAGGTAGGGGCTGACCAAGGGGAAAAAATTATTTGCTCCAAACCAACTTCGTCTCCTTGGACTGTGGGGGAAAGGGATGGGATGAGGTGGTCAGGTGTTCTGGGGCCTGGTTCTCAGCTTTGGCCACACCTTAGAATCACTTGGGAAGTTTCTGAAGCCCCCAGTTCCGAGATCTATCCCAGGCCCATTAAATCAGACTCTCGGAGTGGACAAAGGCATCGGCAGTGTCTAAAGCTCTCGTGGTGACCCAGTATGAAGCCAAGGTTAAAATCAGCACTCCAAGGATCCTGCCCATCCCCAGTTTCTTCCTTACCCAGACCTCTGAGGTAGGGAACAGAAGCCACCTGGGTCTCAGGAGGGAAATGAATAGTCAGTCACCTGCTGCCCAAATAAACACAGGAAGTTCTCACAAGGGAGAGACACATTAATACCTGTATTAACCTTCAGAAGGAAAGTGTTCATAATTAAGGAGAAAAACCCCACAATACAAACTAATGTTGACATACTGTCCCACTTTGGTAACATGGTACATGAACAGACAGGAGGGTTTTGCCAGGGCTAGCTGTGCTGGGGATTGCTGGCTAGGAGCCCTGGACCACCTCCCCAGCTAGAGAGAAGCACCAGGGAGTGTCCCCTGAGGGTCTTTTCAGACCAGGCCCTGGACCAAGCCTGAGCAGGAAAGAGCACGCGTTAGCAGCCTATGGGGACTAGAATGAGTAATGCTGACTGAGGTCTGTGAGTGCTTGGACCTGGAGTCAGCTCAGGACAGCAGAGACTTCTGGGTCACAGCAATTCCCCAATTCTACCACTGTTGGGTTAGGCTGCTCCTTTCAGTGAGGAAGATGAATTTGGGTTCTGGAGGCAGGGTGACTCAGGTGGATGCTTGCTTTACGTCCCTGGGTAGGAGGCCTAAGCTCTGTGGGTTTTCTTATCTTCCAACAACTCAACCTTGAGAAGTCCACAGGAGACCAAACATCTGATACTTAATGTTTGCTCAATAAATACAGGCTATATAGAAAGATCAATAAAGCAAAATAAATAAAATTACAAAGCAAGGAAAAGAGGAAAGAAAAGAAAATAACACCCTTCAAATTCAAATCCCACCATTGTTCTAACATCTTACTATGTATCTTTTCTACTGGTCTTCTGTGTCTATAGCTACGCATGTGAATATGTGGCTAGACATATGTTTTCAATTCCATACAGGAGTGCTCTCTTCGACAGCACATATACTAAAATCAATTCGATAAAGGATTACACTGTACATAGTCTTTTCCAATGCTCTTTTCTTACTCAATAAGCTTATCATGCACATCTCTCCCTGCCAGTAAAAATACTGATATCATTTTCACCAATTCCCTGATTCTAGACATCTGGGAGGGTTCCACTTCCCACTATTTTTTTTTTTTAAAGATTTTATTTATTTATTTATTTGACAGAGAGAGAGATCACAAGTAGGCAGAGAGGCAGGCAGAGAGAGAGAGAGGAGGAAGCAGGCTTCCTGCTGAGCAGAGATCCCGATGCGGGACTCGATCCCAGCACCCTGAGATCATGACCTGAGCCGAAGGCAGCGACTTAACCCACTGAGCCACCCAGGCGCCCCTCCACTTCCCACTATTAACAAGCGCTTGTTTCATCTGAAATGGGACCAAATAAAAACATGTTGCTCCAGCTCCTCAATCACAGCTTCCCCATTATATTGACACGGAACATCCTGTGTCCATTGGTATTTGAACTTGGACAGCCTCCTAATCTCAGCCTTCAATCTGATGAACGCTGACAGGGATCTTGACACGATACCCCCTGCAAACAAGGGAGGTATTGTTCACAGCCTGCTCTGGGCAGAAACTCACCAAGGAGATTAGCGCACAGGTGGAGCCGAAGGAAACCAGGCACTCAAGAGTTCTGCCACCCAACCAGTCCACTTTCTCCCCTCCCACCTGCTGCTGACCCCTCAGCGCCCCTCCCCCGAACCCTCCACACCTGGTGCTGACTAGAGGAGGGAGTACATGACGAGAGCAACCACTCCACAGGTTCCCCACTCTTCCCATATCTTCTGGAACCAAACACTTCACAAACCGTGTGTTTTCCCTGTGAAGGGAACTTGGGGCTGCTGGGCCAAGATCAGAAAGGAGGAAGAAGGGCCACTCTCATTCCAATCCTCATCCCAGCTGGGATCCAGTTGTTATCATGGTGGGAGCAGCCAGAGACATTTCACAATGAGCCTGGAGAAATGGCTGCCCCTTGGGCACCTGCCAATGCACTGACAGGGACAAGCCCTGAGCCCAGCACTACTTCTGAGTAGCCACCATCATCCCCTGACATTTTCAAAAATGGGAAAATTGGTTTTAGCCAGTTTTCAGAGCACATTTGCCTAGATCAGTGACACTCAATGTGGTTCAGTGGAGGGCACGAGGTGGGGACTAATTTTCATTCAGTTCAGCTAGATGGAAAGCAGTAAGTTACCCTCTGTTTAATGCAGTGTCAGGAAAAAAATATGGCTAGAATGTGGAACTGAAGACGTACTCAGTGGGTTAACCAAAAGGAAACAGCCTTCCATATGAACTGCACGATCCAAAACTTAAGGACCACGTAAGCTTCTAACAAAACAAAAGCAAGGATCATAAGATCAGCTTCTTAGATTTACCACCATCACCATCATCATCATCATCACTACTAGCATAATAATAGGAATAGTAGTAGTAAACAATTGCTGAGTACTTATAATACGTCAGGCACTGCACAAAGTGCTTTAGTACTGCATTCAGAAGGCAGGTGTTGTCATCATTCCCACCTGACAGATGGGGAAACAGGCTCACAGAGGTAAATAATTGCCCACAGTCCCAAGCCCGAGTCTAACTGAACATCAGTCCTGTTCACAGAGCCGCCATGCTTTCACTGAGTTCCAAGGAAACCAGGTCTACCAGGGTTGACTGTTTCATAATAAGGTGTGCATTCGTGGATCTTTTGTTCAGACATAAAGTCCCTCAAAAGCAAACTCGCAGTTGAATAGTGTGCAGATCTGGCTGGAGAGGAGGTGGACCAAGGTGATGAAGGAGTTGCATCTTTCTGGAAAGGAGGAAACCAATTATCTAACTCTCACTCTCCAAAGGAGAGGCCGCAAGTCACCAGAGCTCCAGGCTGATGACTGAGAAACAATAAGGGTTAGGAGGGAATGGTTTTAGCAAGCTTGGTCCTGTGGCTGTGCTTTGGAGAGTAACGGCCAAGCATGGGACAGTGACCCAACATGGGGATCTAATGTGACCTGAGAGGGACTATGTAGGCCCCTCTTCAATAATGATGTCATGTGGCTATCAGGGGCAATGGCAATGGGATACCGGTCATATTGGACTGGGAAGCCGTAGGACTTCTAGACAGTTGTGGTTGGGGTTTGGGAGGACAAGGTCTCAAAAGGACAATAAGAGACTTAATGATAATAAAGCCAGTGGGGGCCTGAGTGAAAAAGAAAAATCATGCCATCATGTTTATTCTTCAGGCTGGTAGGTCAGGTCAGACCAGTAACAATGAAAATGGAACTGGGGACACTTCGATCCTTGACTAAGTTTTAATAGTTCTGCTGTTCAACTCAAATGAACCAAGGTTAGGTAGGCCAAGGTTGGATTTAAGAGCCAATTATCATGGTTAGGATCTTAAGGAGCAGTCTAGGGACCCTCAGATAGGCAATTGTGGAGCTGTCCCCTCATAACCAACTGTCAGTGGCACACCAAGGCAAAACAAACTTCAAGGTATGGAAACATAAACAGAACAGTTTAAAAGCCCTTGTATTCACTCAGCTTCACTCCCACAACTCCCCTTCCCACCCTTAGCACACACTGCAAAACAAAAAAAAAAAAAAAGAGGCTTGTCCTCACTCTGAAATGAGCTACATGTGGAATGTTCTTTCAAGTGGCCATTCTGCTCTTGGTTCCACTGGCTCAGAACATCTGTCTTTTCTCACATTAAATCCACCCAATTAAGCAGAATGGGTCTTCTGAGCCAGTATTCCAATGCTCTACAACTTCCTTTCCCCTACAACGATGACCAGGACCTGGCAGCAGGATTTGAGAAGTGTGTCCTCTGATCCTTCTAAACCCTTGCTTAAGGCCAACATTCTCTGCTCTGTTTTGTTTCTTGGGCACCACGTCTGCTATTTCCAGTCCATTTAATTGTAAGAAGCTGTCTGCCCTTTCTGTTCCTTTATTTTCTTATCTGCAAAATGAGGATAAAAATAATCTATCTATGTGGAATAGTCACTGAGGGTTCCCTGACCACATCCCTCAGGCCATGCACTTTCCACCTGCCTGAAGGCTTTCTCCGGGGACTTGAGCCCACCTGAACATACAACAGCCAGAAACACTAAGGAGTGAATGTCTTCCAGGGCGTAGCCACTCAACCAATGACTAGCAGAAGTTAGTGTGTAAGTATGTCCTTGAGTGGGATACCTGTGAGGCAGTGGTTCTAGATGCCCTTTGGTAGAAGACAACCCTGCGATGGATTCTATACTGGCTCCCAGAGATTCCCTGCAGAACTGAGCCCTTGCTGCCTGCAGGGGTAACCTACTGGGTGGCAGACCCTCCACCAGCTGCCTTCCCACCCCCTACCTAGGCTTCCTAGGGTCATTTCCAAATGGCCTACTTTTACTCACATCTTTGACCAAGGGAACCCACCTGACCCAGGAGCATGAAACAGATGAGTTTTCCTCCTTCGGCTGTAGCCTCCTTACTGCGCTGGGGTCTACTTCTCTCTATTTAGTTTGCTCTTCTAGTGTTCTGTCAATTCCTCCATGTCCCTCCAGTATGAACAGAAGAGTTACCTCTTTCTTCTTGGAACAAGTGGAAGCCAGCGCTGGCAAATGCCCTAACTAGCCCATCCCTAACTTTTGTAGGGAAAATTTTATAAATGCAGGCTTTTACTCTCCCTCCCAACTTCCACCTGTCCTCATCCCTGGGCTCCGGGGATTGGGCTCCAGATCCACAGAATAAAGAGCCTCATGCACTTACACATTGTCTATAGAAAGTGTGACAGCTCAGACTCCACATCTCTGCTCTGTCTACATTTGCTGCAAAGAGCTGCTCTTTTGCAACCCCTCAGACCACTGGTGAGGACAGTCCTCTGGAGGAGACCCATAAAGACCCTGGCTTCTGGAGTCCCAGGCACCACAGGTTGTTCTAGAAGGGGAAGCATGGCTCTGGGTAGGCACATTCCCTTGTGCTCTGAAGATAACCCTAAAATACAACTAGAGCTGGTTCCTCTGAAATATGGGTTGTAAGAGTGATTACTGGGGTCTAAGAGGGCTATTTAGCTTGCCCCCATGTGGGGGATACCTCCATCTCTCAGTTCAGCAAAACTTCTGCATCTGCACCCATCTTCCCCACCTTCCCACCTGTGCAAAAGAGGACAAGTACTCCTGTCAGAGGTAGTACCTTCTTCTGGGTCCCCCATTCTGCACTTAGGATCAGGGAGAAGAGGGAGGGGAGTGAAGAAAAAGAAGACAGGAACAGGAAGACAAGTTTTCATTTCCGGTCTGCCATCCACTGGTCAAACCTATGATTTCTCATTTGCAAGATGATGGTGACAATGCTTGCTTTGTCCCCCTGCTATAGCTATCACAAGAGTTACATGAGATAATTCAGGGGAAAGTGTTCCCTAAACTGAAACTGCAATTTACAAAGTGTAACGAAATGGTGTTACTTTCAGTTGCAATCCTGATTTTCCATAGTTAATACAAGAAGTCAGTGCCTGGAGCTTGGGGCAATGGCTTCTCTAGGCCTTGGCTCATGTCTTTGGACAACCAGATAATTTGTTTTTCCTCATCACTGGACAGTTGTAGAAGGTTTCTTTTTTCTTTGTGTTATTCATGGGGAGGGTGTTGACATTCTTAAATAAAATGTCCTATAAAAGAGCCAAATGCCATTATCTATGGGAGATTTACTTTAATCTTAAGAGCAGTCTCAGAATGGTATGTCAAACTTGCCCACAAAGCTGAGGCAATACTCATTTCCTTTTTATCTTTAAAAACTTTAAAAAACTTCTATTTCAAATATAGCCTTTGAACAGTCACTAAGAGCAGGAAGATATAGAAAGTACTCATGAGGTCAAGGGCAAAGGATAAATGAGATTCAAATAAGAGTTTAATTCCTTGGATCCTATGACCCTCTAGCTAAGAAGGGTTTTTACACTTTTAAAAAATCATAAGAAGACCAAAAGAAGAAGAAGAAGAAATGTGATCTAGACTATAAATGACCTTCAAAGCCTAAAATATGTACTATTTAGCTCTTTACAGAAAGTGTGCCAAACTCTACCAAAAGGATTCTCTTTCATTTGACAAGTCCCTCATGGGATTACCTCCCCTCACTCTAACAGCCAAGGGTGGGGTGACACACATGGTTTTCAGACCGTCAGACATCATCTGAAAGGCCATGTGGGGACTGACTTATCAAGAGCTAAGAGTAGCCTCTGAAACTGAGCACAAGATTCTCAGTAATTTTTTGAGGCGAAGAATTAGAGGGATCATGGGACACTTCTAGACTCAAGAGAGGTAGCACAAATACAGCCCAAGGAGACCTTTTCAAGTCTTTGATGTTTTGCTTATAAGGTTAGGCCAGAAGAGGAGTCTGGGTCTCCTGGTTTCCACTTTTTTTTTTTTTAATTTATTTATTTGACAGAGATCACAAGTCGGTGAGAGGCAGGCAGAGAGAGAGAAGCGGGCTCCCCGCAGAGCAAAGAGCCCGATGTGGGGCTTGATCCCAGGACCCTGGGATCATGACCTGAGCTGAAGGCAGCGGCTTAATCCACTGAGCCACCCAGGCGCCCCTCCTTGTTTCCACTTATGATCAGGGTTGTGCGTTCTTGGAGGAATGCACAAGTTGGTAGATCTTTGGTAGTCATCTGCAACTCTTGGCTACAAAATTTAGCTTTGGTTCCACAGTCAGAAGTTAAAATAAGGCCACATAGTTCTCAGAGAAGTTGTCACCATTAACATTTTCTAGTGTCAAACATCACAAAACCAGTATGTCCAAAGCTCCTCCCTCAGCTCTTGCACCGAAGACCCTTGGGTTCTCCCTTGGGTCTTCCTCCATGGCAGTTGGAGAAAGGGTTTTCTTCTAACTCATGACTTTAGAATAATTGATGTCATAGCCCATCCCTTCAGTGGCAATCCCACTTACCTTCAGTCCTGGAAGGAGGACCTCTTTGTGGTGAAACTGGATGACTGTGATGGCCACAAGCACCACAACACTCAAAAGCAAGACCACCAAGGCAATGATGGCTGGGGTTCGGGAGAGAGCCTTGAAGCCTAAAATGGGAAGACCCAGCAGACACGTGAGCGGAAAGTAGGAATGAGGCATCAGCTTTCTTTGCAGAATCCATAGATTGGGTGCATAACTGTGTGCATTTGTCACTTCCTGTGGCTTTAGTGAGACCTACACTTTTAAGGTAGAACAGGGATTGGGTTTCAATAGCCATTTACCTTTTCTCCAAAAGAGTAGACTAAGACATCATTTGCAGAGAGGGTGTGCATAGTTTTGTTTCCTGGTATCTCCCCAGATGTATTAAGAATACTACTAGTTGTCCCTGAGATGATTTACAATAATATTTATTCTAATATAGACTTTAAAAAATGGGTTTTCTATTAAGCAGGTGATAAAATATTTCATTTAAAAATAATATCGGGTTGCCTGGGTGGCTCAGTCGGTTAAGCAACTGCCTTTGGCTCAGGTCATGATCCCAAGAGTCCTGGGATTGAGTCCCACATCAGGCTCCCTGCTCAGTAGGGAGCCTGCTTCTTCTTTTCCCTCTGGCTGCTGCTCTGCTTACTTGTGCCCTCTTTCTCGCTCTCTCTCTCTGTTAAATAAATAAATAATTTTATTAAAAAATATATATATCAGATAAAATAAATTATTGCTTTACGTCAGATATAACCAATGATTATAAAGTTCAGTACACAGTGATATACCGTCTTGCAAACAGTAACACATATGAATTTCTAAAAACACTACGTTTCCCAGAAAGAAGTCAACCTCAGTCACTTTTCCTATGTCTACAGGGAAGCCATAGGGTCTCACCTACATCTTCAAAGAACAGCTAGACCCTAAGCCATGTGTTCAAAGGGGTCATATCATCTCTGGCATTTGTATTTTAATTGTAACATATAAACTGTACTATTTAAAAGCAAAATAATAATAATGAAACCTATGAATAATCTTCAACTAAATACAAAGCCTCTGAAGAAAGATGATTATATCTGAATTGTGTAAGGTATACAATTACTATAATGGACTAGGTCTATGTATTAAAGTTAAACTAATATTGCTTAACTAGATGATTTTGAACAGATATTTACTGGGGTCTTAACAAAACAGTGTGAGCTAATGGAATTTTTATAAATAAAGTAGCAAATACATTTTCAGAAAAAAAAATATTGTTCAATACTGAAATGACTTCATTCATGTGAAGTTCTGAAACAGGAAGGTGATAGAAATCAGAGCAGTGACCATCCTGGGTGTTGGTTGGGTATAGGGACTCACTGAGAAGGAATACAGGGGCACTTTCTGGAGTCACAGAAATGCTCTATATCTTCCTAGAATTATGGGGTATATGGGTGTGTGCATTTGTCAAAATTCATCAAACCTTTCAAAG
The DNA here is from genome assembly GCF_011764305.1 of Mustela putorius furo. Classification (NCBI taxonomy): domain Eukaryota; kingdom Metazoa; phylum Chordata; class Mammalia; order Carnivora; family Mustelidae; genus Mustela; species Mustela putorius. Next base: position 61,467 of record NW_025421603.1, read on the forward strand.
TCCTTTAAGGAAAACCTGAAAATCCAAGTAAACTAGCTCCTTAGGTACAATTTCCTTTTACAAAAAAAGATTTGTCTAAGTTGCCCGTACCACCCTAAAATTATATCCTTTGGAAGACAAGAATGCCCAGTTCGGGGGCATGACTAAAGACCATCTGTCCAGGAGGTGCAGGAGAGGGTGTGCTTTGTAAGCAGTCTGCTGAGCACAGTTGTGTGTTTGGTCTCCCAAGTCCTCTGTGTTTCAGCACTTTTCAGGTAAATAGCTATGATTACCTTCAGCAAATCCTGGCCCCAGCAGAAAAGCCTATTGCAAAGCCAAACGGACTAGAGCAGGTCTCATTTGTTTAGGGAATGCAGTCCAGAACTGTGCTGTCATTAGGAGTGAACAAACACTATAATTACAAGCTGTCTACCTGAGAGTGGAGAGGCCAGACCCTTCTGGGCTTCCACATGAGCGACTGTAAAACGTGCTCCAGAGGCAGGCAGGTAGGGCAAGCTTGGCAGTATGTGTGGGTGCATGTGTGTGAGAATTCTGCACATGTGCCTCCAGCAGCAAGGGTAGGACGCTGGACCTGGGGTGGGGGTGCAGAGTGCAGAACCTGTAGACACTGTGCCAGCAACAACACTGGGATGGAAGAAGAGGAAAGATCTAAGGACTTTACAATGCATTACAAAAGCAACAATATTCTCAACCAAACCCCACACGCAGCTTGGTAAGGGAAACCACAAACAGCCAAATTAATGGATTAGGCAAACCGGAAAAACCATTTAAGCGAGACATGCATGTTAGTCCTTGTTTTGCGTAGCTTTGATCAAAAGCATTACTTCTACCTGAGGCATGCTGGTGGTGAAAGCTCAGTAAGTGACTGAGTCTCAAACCACAGACGTTAAACTCAATGGCAGGGGCCACGCATGAAGAACTGTGGGCTGAAGCATGGGCTGTGACTTGAGAATACCACACCTGCTGCCTGCTTGGAGATACTAACCTGCTTGCTCACTGGGTTGGCGGGTCAGCACAGTGAACATCTTTCCTCCCAACCGTAGGCAAGAGAACACAGAATGACGGTGTGTCGTTGGCCCCTGACTTCAGTTCTGGAAACCAGCAGTGTTAAGCCCAGTTTGGGGGCAGGACTAAAAAAACATCTGTCCAGGGAGGAAGGGGAGTGATACATAGCAGTCTCCTGACCACAGCCACGTGGCTGCCTCCTGTTCCTCAGTTTTCAGGTAAAAAGCTAATGACTACCTTAAGCAAACTCTTGTCCCAGCCGGAAAGCCTGTCACGAAGCAAAACCTGCTTTCAAACCCACTTCACTTCTTCCAAATCAAAACCTCTTGGGGGACAGAGAAACAGAGCCCTTTGGATAAAAACCCAAAGCTGAGCTTAAATTCTAGTGTCACCTCCCCAGATGCAACGAGAAGAACAGGTTTGCTGAATTTTAAATAGAAAATTTTCCCAAAAAATAAGTCAATCATTTCTTTCAGATTTTTTCCACCTGTACACACCGACTGGGGCAGAAGGAATCTTCCACCTATTAGCAACATTCATAGGACTGAGGCAGGGCTTTTCTTCAAATCGCAGAAGCAAGGGAGATTTTTGTGGGTGTTGGCACCCGCGAGCCTAGAGTCGCCCCTGAAAAACCTAGGAGGGATATTTTTAGCTGCTGTTTGGAAACAATTGCAAAGGGATGTCGGGCCCCCGGGATCCAGCGCCCCAGGATCTGGGAGGCCCCGCTGTGGAACTGTGTCTCCACACAGCCAGGAGAGCTAAGCGCCAACCCATCTCCGGAGTCGCAGATGTGTTCGGTGGGGACGCGTCCACCTCTCCGGGCTTGGCAGGGACTACCTCCCTGCCTCCCAGGATTGGGGGGCGCGCACCCTTCGGTCCCTCCCTCCAGTCCTCTCTGAAATCCGATCTGTTTTCCTGCCTTTCTAGCTCCCAGCCCCACGAAGCTTTCCGATCCTTCCTCAGCGGCTCGGGCGCGGGGTCCCCGGTGCTCACCTGTGCGCAGACGGTGGCAGCAGGGCAAGCTGGGCTGTCGCAGTGGCAGCGAGCGGCCAACGCTCCGGAGGCTCTGCGGAGGCAGGGGAAGCAGGGCGGCCCCGGGGCGTGGCGGGGGCGGAGCAGTCGGGCCGAGGACCGCCCCCGCGGCCGGGTCAAGGCCCAGCACCTTTGCTTCATCTTATCCGTTCTGGTCCTCTGCACCACCATGCCGCCTGGACCTACCCGGGGAAGGCCGGGAGGGTGTCCACTGCGTGTCCATCAAACATCGATGTCAAGGCCAAGGACCCTTTGATCTCTCTTTTGGTTTCCTCCATCCTCACCTCAAGACTACTTGGGGCAGGAGGCAGGGCAGAGTGTAGAAACCCGGCACTGCTTGTATGTGCACAGGTGGGCCCTGTGCCCCATCTTTCCGTGGAGTGGAGGCTGGTAACCACCTGTAATGTTGGGCGTGAGGCTAGCAGGCACACTGGTCCCTGAATCACCTGGGCCGGGAGAGCAAAGTAATACAGAGACGTTCCTTGTCATGTATTTCAGACTGACTGCCTTGGCCATGCCCAGGGATCAGCTCACTGTTTACTCAGCAATACCCTCCCCCAACCCCATTTTATATGGGTATCAAGACAAGATTCAAGGCTAAGATTCAAGACAAGCTAATCCTGGAAGAGGACGGAAATGCAGCGACTCAAGTGCCCCAGGGGTCTTGCTTTTAATGCATCAGCAGGCCCTTTGGGACTCTTGGAAAGATCTACCAAGAGGCCTAAGTAGAGATCTGTTGGAGGACCCCGCCCCGTGGGTGGTCCTGAATAGCTGGAAGGAAGAGCTAAGGTCTGGGCTATGTCCTGGGTCTGCCTGTTCCCCTGGAGACCTAGAGGCTGTATGCCACTAGTTTCCTTTCCTGTGCAGATGGGACCGAACCCACTGACAGTTGCTGGGGGGGGGGGGTGACTTCAGAGAAGAATGCCCCCTAGTTAAGGGTGTGTGTGTGTGTGTGTAGGAGCACTAGTCACTCACCGTGAGTTGTTTGAAATGGACCGTTGCTGGGAGATTTCTACAGGGTCTGCGATGGGGATGTGGGGCAGTCAGTGAATACTTGCTGAATTTACAAGACTTACTTTCTTTGAAAGCTCTGGGCAACAAAAGGTAAGGCATCTGACCAAAAGCTGAGGGATTTCTGCTCCCCAGTGGCCATAGACCCACGAAAAGCTGCTGATACTCTACCTACACCAGAGTCAGTCACTTTGGTTCTAAGAAGTGAATGGCTGACCTTAACATCCTCAGTGATTCCCCAGGAGCTGGTAGAAGGTTCCTGGGCCTAAGGGGCCTTCAAATACAGTTGGTGGTAATTCTAAAAATAACCCAAATCAGTCCTTGTTGCCAGCTTTCACACACATGCTTCCCCATCAACCATCCACACATGGGAGCAAACATACATTATCTATCTATCTATCTATCTATGCAAACCTTTGGGGGTTTTCCTGATTATAAAATAATACAAATGTGGGGCACCTGGATGGCTCAGTCAGTTAAGCATCTGCCTTTGGCTTGGGTTATGATCCTGGGGTCCTGAGATTGAGCTCCATATCAGGCTCCCTGCTTAGCAGGGACCCTGTTTTTCCCTCTCCCTCTGCCACTTCCCCTGCTTGTGCTCTCTTGCTCGCTCTCTTAATCAAATAAATAAATAAAATCATTAAAATAAAATAAAATAATACAAATGTACCTTCCAGATATCAAACCATACCAAAAAGCTACAGGAATTAAAACAGCCTGGTTTGGGCACAGGAATATACTAATAGCTCTAAAAAACAAAAGAGATAGGTCAATACCAGATTAATGGATATAGGATTTAGTTTAACAGAAAGAGGAGACTGGAAGAACACATTTCTCAATTGAACTGAGAAAAAAAATCCCAATCATTCATCAATCACAAAAAGAGATTTTAGATAGATGAAAAGTTTAAATGTAAAAAAGGATTTGATATCCTAAGGAAATATAGGAGAACATTTTTGTGATCCTTGGGAAGAAACACCCTATTCCAACATGAAATCAAAGCAAGAAGATAAAGTCAACAGCAATCTTGCGGAAAAAAAAATGTAAAATAAGTGCATGGAAAAAGACATCTTTAAATAAAAAAGATAGGGCGCCTGGGTGGCTCAGTGGGTTAAGCCGCTGCCATTCGGCTCAGGTCATGATCTCGGGGTCCTGGGATCGAGTCCCGCATCAGGCTCTCTGCTCAGCAGGAGCCTGCTTCCTCCTCTTTCTCTCTGCCTGCCTCTCTGCCTACTCGTGATCTCTCTCTGTCAAATAAATAAATAAAATCTTTAAAAAAAAAAAGATAAATTGTGTGGAAATATTTAATAATGCGATAGCAAGGGTGAAAAATCACAATATATAGTGAAGCCAAACCAATCTAGAAAAATAGGAATATCTAGAATAAGAAAATGGACAAATGACCCAAGAAGTGTAAGTGGCCAGTAAACATGGCAAAGATGCTTAATCTCATTACTTACCCCAACATGGCAAAACTTTGACATCTTTAAACTAGATTTTTCTTGACTGATCAGTTTAGCAAACTTTAAAAATATCTGCAGTGCTCTGTGTTGGAGAAGGTATGGGGGAAACAGTCCCACTTGAAGCTTCTGGGAGGTGACATGCCTGGTTTTCCTCCCACCTCTCCAGATGCCCCCTACATGCTATTTGCTGGCTTGTTCTCCTCTCCCAAGAGTTTCTCAAGATTCTGTCCGGGACCTCTTTCTTCCTCACTCTGTACCCCTTTCTCAGTAACCTCATCCCTGCCCCTGGCTTCCGTTCTACTTAAGGAAACCTCTGAAATGCATGTGTTCTGCTCAGGCTTTTCCTCTTGAGCTGTAGACCTAGAGAATTGCCTGATTTCTTTTGGATGTCTTAGAGGCATCTCAGTTTCATAGGTCTCCAGCTGAGCTCCTCATCCTCCTCCAGAAAACTATCAACTTTTCCAATGTTCCTTGTCTCAGTGGACGGCACCCCCAGTCATTCAAGTGAGCAAGCCAGAAAGCTGAGAATTCTCTTTGCTAATCGCTCCCTCGTCTCTCATCATCAATCAGTCACTAAGAATTGCTAGCTTTGTCCTCTTAATTACCTCTCCCATGTGTCCCATCTCCACCACCACCACAGCCTGAGCCAGGATTTGTCAATCTAGGCACTATTTATATATCTCAGGCTAGGGGGTCCTTTTTGTGTCTTGTAGGATGTTTATTTAGTGGCACTCCTGACCTTAATCTGCTAAATGCCATAACATTCCCACACACCGTGTGACACTCAAGAGTGTTTCCAGAGATTGCCCAGGATCTTCAGAGGGGTGAAATTTCCCTGGTTGAGAACCACTGGCCTAAACTACCACTCTCTTTCTCCTAGATATTGGCAATGGTCTCACTTAGCTCTTAGTGTCAACTTTCTCCCTTTCACATCCATTTTTTCCACTGCCACCAGCCTCATCTCTTCAAAACACAAATCTCACCATGTCATCCTCTCCTTAGCAAACTTCTGTGCTGTCCATTCCTCAGTGGATACAGATTCAAATCCTCAAGATGACCTAGAAGGCCCTGCACCGTCTGGTCCCTGCTTCCCTCTCCAAGCTCATTTGAGCACATTCTGCTCTTCTCTTTATGCCCCGAGGGTATATCAGCCTTCTTTCAATTTTTCAAATATGTCACAGGGCCTTTGCACAGAACTTCTGTGACCTGTGGTGTCTGCCCCTTCTTCCATCCTTCCCTTATTAGCTCATATTTATACTTTCCTTCTCAGCTCAGAACTTCATGGATAGCTCCCAACACTCCCCAGTCTGGGCCACACAACCAACATGAGTCAGGCCCTCAGCGGCATGCTTCCCCACAGGCATTCCTTTCCTTCAGTTAGTGTTTTATTACGATAATTGTCCAGTGAGTGGCACCTGTTGCCTACAACCAGGTGCAACAGTATGTCGATTCCCTGCGTAGTTTGCAGGTATCAGAGTTGCTGGGAGAGACAAGACTCACACAGGCTCTGGGTTGAACAACATTTTACTTACATGGAGAAGAGACAGAACAAGATCCCCTTCAATAGCCAGTATCTGTCTCCTATGCTTGGCAGGTCTCCTCACCCAGACAACACGGGGAGATGGTCTGCACACGGATTCCATTTGCATTTCTGGCCAAGGACCCCATGTCCTCCCCCATGGGGTCTGAAGAGCAGAAAGCTGAGGTCCTGCCCAAGGGTCTTTGACCCACGCTGAACAAAGAAGGACACCTGTTCAAATATGGGATAGGAAAAGATATTACAGAGCAGAGAGCGATACCCATCACCGGTCAAAAGGGCTCTTTATCCCTTTGTAAGGGAATGCTGCCCTCCTATGCCAGAAGCTAGAAGCGGCACATGACTGCCTTTCCCAGTGGTAATTTCAGATTGTTTTATTTGTGCCCACTAGACGGTAAAGTCTGTGCAAGGAGAAACCATGCTATTCTTATTCACCATTGTTTTCTCACTGTCTTGCACACTGGACCTGGTGAGCCCTCAATGAAAACATGTGTTGAATGAACGCTCTTTTTACAAATTAACAATATCAATCCCTTGACCATCTTGTGTGACAAAGACTTTCCCCTAGCTGTCTGCTCAAGACTCAACAGTTTTATAAGTGTATGTTGAGGCTTGTAGTGTCTGAGTTGAGGCTATCTAATTGAAAATAGTTCACAACGCTCTAGGATATAGACCAGACAGAAAACCAGGTTAACCAAGTGAGTGCGAGAGTGGTATTTAGCAAACTTGGCTTCCAGTCTCAACTCTGCTAATTGCCAGCACATACATGACTCTGGACACAGCTCTAGGTTTCTAAGATGCTCAGTTTTATAATCTGTGATATGAAGGTACTGGGTGAAATCAGACTGCCTGTGATGATTCCACTATTTTGGAAAGCTCAAGGCTAGGGATGTACATCATTAGCACAGTGGGAATGGCTGGAGTTTGGAGACTACAGGTGATCAAGGGCAAAGCTCTAAGAGTAGAGTGTCAGGGTGGAAGTCCGATTGCCAGAGGTCGTGAAGAATGCACAAGAAGGACATAGAGTGCACGTGTGCGTGAGCATGTTTGTGTGTGTGTGTGTGTATACACATGCTCCAGACAACCCTAATTCTTGTTCTCCTCCAAGGCAGTCGTCCCTTCTACCATTTCAGCCAAACTTAAGTTCTGTTGAAGCTCATTACCTCATTTTTACTGATGCTCTTTGTTGATTTAGCAAATTTAATAAAACACAAGGCACATTTTTTTTTCTGAATTTATAATATTTGTAACAGTTGTTTTGTAACATTTTCACTGGTGGAGGGTTATAGGCAAAGGTCATTTCCATTGGCTCTGGGTTCACCAGAGAAACAGAATCAATCAATCAATCAATCAATCAGTTGTGGTTATGAAGGTTGAAAAGTCCCCAGATCAGCAGCTGACAAGTGGTGTGACTCTAGTGTGAGTCAAAGGTCTGAGAACCAAGAGAGCAGATGGTATAAGTTCCGGTTTGAGTCCAAGTCTGAAGACAGGAGAAGACTGATGTCCTATCTCGAAGACAGGCAATGTGAGCTCGCCTTATTCTGCTGCTATCTGTTGAACCAGATACCTGGGCACGTGACTGTCAAATTGACACATTAATTGACTCATAAAATTAACCCATATGAAATCCAATTGTCTTTTCTTTAGTTCTGATGCTGGACCCAGATTCAGGGCTTGTCTGGGCGGTGTCATATAGGCACACCATCCTTTACAAAAGAAGTTCTGGGCTGGGAAAAGCCTTGTCCCAACTTGCTTCTGAAAAGACATGCAGGAAGACTGACAAATGCACTTTGTGGCAACAGCTGAAGAGTCCCATGTAAAAAGGAGAAAAGGCAAATCTGGAACAAGATCAGTGAGATTAAAAACTAAGACCGTTGTGCTCTTCTGGGATATCCTTTCCTGTTGATGGGCTCACTGCACATCTCCATCCTTCCTACCTGCTCCAGTGCCACACCCCACGACAGCACAGCTCAGTTAGGTGCAATAGCTTCTATCCCCCTTGATCCTTCTTCATTTCTAGCCTCACAAGCCCACTCACTGGGCTGCATTTTCCAATCATGTAACAAACGTGACTTGGGGGTCTCTGTGTTCCCGGCACTGGGCTAGGTGCTGGGGCTGGGCTGGAAATGAGTAGGTCTGAGCTGCAGACTGAGCATACCCTGTGTCCTTCACACCCTCATCCATCCAAGCCCTGCGTTCCCCAGATCAGACTGCTGCAGCTGCCTTCACACATCTGCCCTCCGCTTCCCACCCTTAGCCATCAGACTTCCCACACTTGCCTGGGGCCATGGACCCCTTTGCCACTCTGGTGAAGCTTATGAACAGTCCCAGAATTGTTTTTTAAAATGTACAAAATGAGACACAGAATTACAAAGGAAACCTTTATATTGAAGTGCATTTTCAAAAGGTTTTAAAAATCAAATTTAGGAGGATGACTGGATGGCTCAGTCAGTTGAGCAACCGACTCTTGATTTTGGCTCAGGTCATGATCTCAGGGTTGTGAGATCGAGACCCACGTTGTGCTCCACACTGGGCATGGACTCTGCTTGGGATTCTCTCTCTTCCTCTGTCTCTGCCTCCATCACCTGCTTGTGCCCTCTCTTAAAAAATAAAAAAAAAATAAATAAATAAAATTTGAGATGTAATATATATGTGTTTCTTTATTACCTTATTAAGCAATGAGATTCAGCAGCAGATCTAAAGCCAACTCTAATTTCTTTTTAAGATTTTATTTATTTATTTATTTGACAGAGAGAGTGTTGGGCTGGCAGGAAGGGCTACTAAAGATGGTGAAAGTTCCCGCCACAAGACCTGAGCTCGGACAGGAGAACAAAGGCCCAAGCAGGAATCTGAGACCCCTGCCCGGGCTCCTGTGAACCAATGGGATCCCGATGAGCAGCGGGATATCCAAATAAGGGAAACTTGCCAAAAGACCCCTGAGCTTTCCCCAAGATCCCTTAAAAGCCCCCTCCTCCCTGCCTTGGGCGCGACTTCCGCCACTCTGCTTTCCAGAGTCGCAGAACCTCGCCTGAGGGTGCCCACCTCCTCCCGGCACAACTTTCCTGGCTCCCCTTCTCTTGAGCCCTGAAACTTCGCCGGAGAGTGTTTTTAATAAATCTTGCCTTGCACCCACTTTGCCTGGTGTTGTGTTTATCTCGCCGGAAAAAACTTGACAGAGAGAAAGAGAGAGAGAGCGCGAGCGAGCGAGCACACAAGCAGGTGGAAGGAGAGGGAGAAGCAGAGAGCCAGATGTAGGACTCAATCCTCGGACCCTGAGCTCATGACCTGAGCTAAAGTCAGATCCTTAACTGACTGAGCCACCTAGGCTCCCCAAAGCCTACTTTAATTTCAAAGCATGAAGAACTAAAGGATATTTAGAGACATCTACTACAACTATACTGTCATATGGAAATATCTGTGATTTCTGTTGTGACAAAGTTACAGGTCCTGCCAATAGCATTGTGCTTTGTTGACTACACTTAATTGAAGGAAATGTTTCATTTCCTAAAAATAAAGATTTTTTTTTCCTCCCATGCAAGGATACAAGGCCCCTGCATTCTTTCTGTGGAACCCAGGTTAAGAAGCTACCAGACTGGTATTACAGCAGAAGTGTGTGGGTTTCCTGTTCAAAATCTTTTGATGATTCACTCATTCAAAAATAGGGGCTCACTGCTTGCTGAAGTAAGTCTAAATTCAGGCTGGCCTTCAAAGATTTGCTTTTACCAATTAATTCTTTTCCTACCTTAAAAAAATTACATAAATGGTATGGTATCTTATGTTCTTTTGCTGATGAGGGAGCAGGAGGCTGGCTGAAGACAAAGCAAAAGCTGGCACCTTGCACCCCCCCCCCCCTTTCCATCCGCTCCCCCTTGGTAAAGTGTGTGACATTCCTCAGGCACCCCTGACTGCCATAAACGGTAAACAAATAGTTAACTTGCAGAGATCACCATCCTACAGGACTGGAGTCTCCCTAGGTTTACAAGTTCACTAGAGATCTACAAACAAAGAAGAAGTTACCTTATCAATAGCACAATTTCCAGAGGCAAATAACTCAGTTCCTCAAGCCCTAATGTCTCCCTCCCCACCATAAACAAAACTGAAGTAGGCTGAGTTAGAGGGGAATGTAAATATAGTTAAATCTCTTCTGAACCTAAATCTCACTAACAAAGATGCTTGATAGCAGGATTGTGACATCCCACCAGGAATCTCCCAACTATTTTGATGTTAATGGATGGCCTAAAGACAACATTGATCAAGCCTCAAGGGCAAGGCCTCAGGTAGGCCTCCCGGTATCGGCACCTTGTAGGCCCTCTTTAGCATATGAAAGCTCCATTGAAACCTCCCTGCCCCTCACCTTCCCCTAACCGCAGGGTATGTAACCTGCCATCTCTCACAACTCGGGGCTCAAGAATTCTTTCTTGGTTATTGGCTCCGGACCTCAGCCCACCGAAACGCACCTAGGTTCTAGAACTTCATCAGGCACATAACTAAGCCCTTTCTCAGGATGACCCTATCTATCCCAGGGTCAGCAGGTGTGGCGGGCCCGACAGCCATTCAGGTGGGCTGAGATTTATTAATAAGTGCTTTCCCTGGATGCCAATTGTCGCTGTAATCTATTTTTTGTCACTTGACTTCAGGGGCTGAACTGATGCACTCCTCGCTCCAATACACCTAATTTCCTTTTCCACGTGACCAGCTTCGACTGATCTTTTTTTCTGCCTGATCAGATTCTGCATTCTTCTCATAGTTCTCTATCTGGCTGGCGGCCACAATCCTATTGTCGTTTTATTACCAGTCCTCTCTGCAGTGTGCCTATTTACAATTAGGGTGAGTTTTGTTTTCCTGTGTATTATTTCCTTCTTTCCATTTTTAAAATTGTCATTGTCCATTTTCTAACTTCCTGAGCAAAATGGTTACCTTATTATTAAACAACAACAACAATAATGCCTGTCTTCTCTGAGTCAGCTCTTTACTCCAAGGGCCACTTTGGCTACATGCCACACATTTTCATATTTAACACTCCTGTCATTATTCAGCTTGAACTATTTTGTGATTTCCATTACGATCTTCTTTGACCTATTGATTTTTTTTTTTAAATGTATTTTCTTAGTTGATGTTTGGGATGATGTTTGGGAGCTAATTTTCACAACTGATTTAGAGTTTTATTGCACTGTAGTTAGAAGATCTGGTGTGTATAATACTGATCTTTCACGGCCTTTAAGATTCCTTCTGTGAGGGCGCCCGGGTGGCTCAGTAACCACTGAGCCGCTGCCTTCGGCTCAGGTCGTGATCTCGGGGTCCTGGGATCGAGTCCCACATTGGGCTCTCTGCTCAGCAGGGTGCCTCCCTCCACCCTTCCTCTCTCTCTGCCTGCCTCTCTCCCTACTTGTGATCTCTTTCTGTCAAATAAAATCTTAAAAAAAAAAAAAAAGATTCCTTCTGTGACCATGCACATGGTCAATTATGTAGCTATCTGGTTGAACTTGAATATTCAGAGGATGTTTTTAAAAAATTCAGTTTACAAGTTTGTTTGTGTGGAGTAACATTCCTGGTTTGGAGGGACAGTTCTGGGAGTTTTAGCAGAAGCCTAGAGTCCAGTAACTGCCATGACCGAGCCATATGGGTTCTATCACTCTCCACTGCTCTTTTGCAGTCAAACCCTTCCCCCACCCGCAGCTCCTGGCTATCTTTCATCTGTTTTCTGTACCTTTAATTTTGCCGCCTCTAGTCATATAAATGGAATCCTGTAGGTACCTGACCTTTTGTCTGGCTTCTTTTATTCAGCACAATGTGTTTGAAATTCGTCCACATTGTTCCGGGTATCCATAATCATTTCTGTTTATCGCTGAATAGTCTTGTCTTGTATGGAGAGACCACAGTTTGTTTACTCATCCACCAACTCAAAGACATTTGTATGGTTTTCAGGAACACTATTTTAAAGTATTGGGTGTAGAATTCTCTCACATCCCTTATATGAAGCTTATTGTGTTGTTTAAATTTTCTGTGGACTTAGAAAATTCTTGTGTATTGGATCCTTGGATCTGTCACTTTCTGGGGGAGAGTGTGTTACCCTTCCACTATGATGGTATATTTGTTCTTGTTTCCGTATAACCTCTGTGGTATTTTCTTTTCTTAAAAAAGATTTTATTTATTTATTTGACAGAGGGAAAGATCACAAGAGTGATGAGGGAGCAGGAGGCTGGCTGAGAATGGAGCAGGGGCTGGCACCTTGCACCCCCTCTCCACCCACTCCCCTTGGTAATATGTGTGACATTTCACAGGCACCCCTGACTGCCCTAAAAGAAGAGCAAATGGTTATCTTGCAGAGATCACAATCCTGCAAGGCAGGAGTCTCTCTTGGTTTACAAATGTCCTTGAGATTTACAACAAAGAAGTTGCCTTATCAATAGCCCAATTTCCAAAGATACATAACTCAGTTCCTCAAGCCCTAACGTCACCCTCCCCTCCATAAAAAAAAACCGAAGGAGATGGAGGTAGAAGGAAAAGTAAATAAAGTTAAATTTCTTTTAAGACCTAAATCTCACTAACAAGGACGTTTGATAGCAGGAATGTAACATTCCACCAGGAGACTCCCAATTGTCTTTATGTTAGTGCCTCATTAGAGGGAAAGTGGCCTTGGCTTGATAGTAACCAGGCCTTCCATATCCTGACAGTCTTCTTTATCCCAATAGCCCTTCTGAACAACCCTTTGTCCTCACCTACCCAACTCCTGTGTATATAACCAGCCACTCCTCACAACCCCGGGGCAGCAGCTCTTCCTGCCCACGGGTCCTGTCCCCGTGCTTTAATAAACCACCATTTTGCACCAAAGATGTCTTAAGAATTCTTTCTTTAGTCGTCAGCTCCGAACCTCACCCCCACCGAACCTGACTTAGGTTCTGGAACTTCATCAAGAGGGCAGAGAGGCAGGCATGGGGGCTGGGGCAGGGAGAAACAGGCTCCCTGCTGAGCAGAGAGCCTGATGTAGGGCTCCATCCAAGGACCCTGAGATCATGACCTGAGCTGAAGAAAGAGGCTTAACCCACTGAGCCACCCAGGTGCCCCCGGTAGTTTCTTTCTATCTTTTTTTCTTTTGAAGTTTTATTTATTTATTTGACAGAGAGAGATCACAAGTAGGCAGAGAGGCAGGCAGAGAAAGGAAGGGAAGCAGGCTCCCCGCTGAGCAGAGACGCCCCCACCCCCCATGCGGGGCTCGACCCAGGACACTGGGATCATGACCTGAATTGAAGGCAGAGGCTTCAACCCACTGAGCCACCCCACGCGTCCCCCACTGGTAGTTTCTTGATATACTGAAAAACCTCTGTTGTTACATTCATATAGCTACAGGTTTGTTACATCTTCTAGATAAATTGTTTTTATTATTAGGCAAAACCCCTTTTCCTGCCTAACAGCGATTTGTGTCTTCAAGTTCTTTTTACGGGGCATGGAATACTGCCATGCCCTTTGCCCACCTTCTCTCTTCTCTCCTTTGCTGGCCCACAAACTGTCACACCGGCTCCCCTAGTTGACTGCCCATGGTTAGGCTGCCAAGGGGAGGAAGGAGACTTAAGAGTGGAGAAGAGAGGTCAAGTATTTCTTGCCTCTCCCGCCTCACACTAAACTGCATAATCTGGCAGGTGCCGTGTTTGGCCATGACTGTAGGGCTGCGGAGATCTCTTTTCCCAGGCTCTGGCATCCTTTGAAGTTTGGCAAAACTGTCTTCCCCTTGTCCCGTCTAGGCTGAGAGTATCAATAGCTGCTTCTTTTTAAAAATTTTATTCATTTATTTGAGAGACAGAACAAGTTGTCAGGGGGGAGGGACAGAGGGAGAAGGGAAAGCAAAATCCCTGCTGCGCAGGGAGCCTAACTGAGGGCTCCATCCCAGAACCCTGGGATCGAGACCTGAGCTGAAGGCAGAGACTTAATGGACTGAGCCACCCAGGCGCCCTGAGTATCAACAGGTTCTCTCTGCTTCTCATTCCATTTTTATTCCCTGAATCTACCTCTTCCTCCCTCTGTGGGTTGTCCCTAAAATCTTTTGAACCATCTGACTTGGATTCCACTGGGACCCAGATGGATCCATGTGGTAGATTTTTTCGAAGCCTTTTACTTCAGCCGCATCACTAGATTTTATGTGCCTCTTAGAGCCTCTCTCTCTCTCTCTCTCTCTCTTTTTTAAAAGATTTATTTATTTGACAGATCACAAGTAGACAGGCAGGCAGAGAGAGAGAGAGAGAGAGAGAGAGAGAGAAGCAGGCTCCCTGCTGAGCAGAGAGCCTGATGCGGGACTGGATTCCAGGACCCCGAGATCAGGACCTGAGCCGAAGGCAGTGGCTTAACCCACTGAGCCACCCAGGCGCCCCCAGAGCCTTCTCTTTTTTAACGTGAATCTGTGATTACTGATATATTTTCATTCATTTTTCTACCATTTTATTTAGTGACCTTTATTTACTGTGCTTTTCTCTCTGTCTTTGCTTTCCTCCCCCTTTCCTTCCTGCCTTCCATTGGATAGATGAATCTATCTTTATTCCCTGGTTTTTTCCATCCACCAGTTCTGATGGTATACATCCTATTATTGTTCTTTCATTGTTAACTGTGACATAATAAGAAGTACATATTTTGGTTTTCTACCCCTGGTTTGTGACAGAGCTCCCAAAAGCCTTGGAATTTCTTAGGTGATAGAAGCATATTTTGTTCTAATGCCTTGCATGGGGGCTAGTCACCAGAAAGACCAAGCATTATTAGAAACTTGAAGTTTTAGGTGCAGCCCCCAACCTTCTAGGAAGAGAGATGGACTGGAGATTGAGTTAATAATCAATCATCCTTATGTGATTAAACCTCTATAAAAATCCCTAAACCAAGGGCTTTAGAGAGCTTCTGGGTGAACATAGCTATATGCCAGGAGGGTGGCTTATCCCAGGTTCACTACACATGGAACACTTCTGGACCTTGTATTGCTGTGTCTGTATCCTTTATCATCTCCTTCACAATGACTGTGTCTCCCTGAGTGTCATGAGTAAGTATAGCAAATTATTGAACTTGAGGAGGAGATTGAGGGAACCTCCTACTTGTAGTCAATTTTTCAGAAGTATGAGAGATGGCCTGAAACCTGTCCCTGGCATCTGAAGTGGGGGCAGACTTGTAGGATCAAGCCCTTAACCTGCAGGGTCTGTACTCACTTCAGGTAATTAATGCTATGATTGGATTCTAAGACACCCAGCTGGTGTCTGGAAAGTTGGAAGATTATTGTGGGGAAAACTCTCACACATTTGGTGTCAGAACCAAATGTTGTGTAGAGGAAAATAAGTGTTATTTTTTTTCTTTAAGTTACTCTTTAACATGTACGAAGATATAAATTGTACATTTGATGAAGATAATTAGTAACTTTAATTCAGTCTCCAACAATGCACAGTCTATAGAATGCAATCACTGTGTTTCTGTCTCCCATCTGCCACTCCTGTTGCCATGCGTTTATTGTATTAGGCAGCTGGGACAACCACGATAAAACACCACTGACTGTGTGGCTTAAACACCAGGAGCTTATTTTCTCACAATTCTGGAGGCCAGAAGTCCTAGGTCAAGGGGATGTTAAGGTTGGTTTCTGGTGAAATCTCTCTTCCTGGCTTATAGACAGTCACCTTTTCACTGTACCATCACATGGCCTTTCTTCTGTGCATATGGGGAGGGAGGGATGGAGAGAGAGAGAGAGCGAGCTCGATCTGGTTTCTTCTTCTCAGAAGGACATCAGTCCCATTGGATTAAGGCCTCACTCTTAGGACCTCATTTAACCTTAATTACTTCCTTAATGCCCCATCTCCAAATATAGTCACAATTAGGGAAAGAGCCTCAACATACAAATTCTGGGGAATACAATTCAGCCCATAACATCTACATATGCATCTCTCTTTTTCTGTGTCTCTGTCTCTTTCTCAGGCACTATAGAAACTATGCCTGACATCTACCCCCGCTGATCTTGATTTAAGTGACCTGGAGTCAGTATTGCTATTACATCACTTTTACATTTGTATCTTTCACTTCCTAAGAAGTAGTCATTTTTTTTAAAATAAGTTTTTTGTTTTAGAATGGTTTTAGTTTTACAGAAAAGTTGCCAGAATATCACAGAGTTTCTGTATTCCCTATACCCTGTGTTCCCTATTAATACTGTGCTGCATTGATCACAACTAATGAATTGGTATTGATACATTATTGTGAATTCAAGCCCATAGTTATTTAGATTTACAGTTTTTAACCTAACATCCTTTTTCTGTCCCCAGATTCCATCCAGATACCACATTACCTGTGGTCATTCTCTTTGGGCTCCTCTTAGACTTTTCAGATTTTCCTTATTTTTGATGACATTGACAAGTTTGAGATACCCTATGCAAGTGTTTTGTAGAATGCCCTTCAGTTTGGGTTTGTCTGATGTTCTCATGGTTGGACAGTAATTATAGGTTTAGGGGAGGAAGCTCACAGAGGTGAGGTGCCCTTCTCATCACATCTATTAGGGGTACATGCTGTCAACATGATTTGTCACTGATGATGTTGACCTTGAGCACCTGGTCTGAGCATGTTCATTAGTTCTATCTGAAGTTACTCTTCTTCTTTTCCATTGTGTGCTTCTTAGAAGGACATTACCATGAACATCCCATACTTAAGGGGTGGGAAGCTATGTTCTACCTCCTGGAGAGCAAAGCATCTACATAAAATATTTAATATTCTTCTGTATAAGAGATTTAGTTACTTATTTTTTCATTCAATTGTTATGTTCATCAGTTTATTTGTTCTCCTTTCTTCTTCTTCTTCTTCTTCTTCTCTCTTTTCTTCTTCTTCTTCTTCTTCTTCTTCTTCTTCTTCTTCTTCTTTTGAGAGAGAGAGAGAGAGATGAGGGGAGGAGCAGAGGGAGAGGGAGAGACAAAATCTTAAGCAGGCTCCATTCCCAGAGTGGAACCTGACACAAGGCTCAGTCTCTCACCACCCTGAGATCATGACCTGAGCTGTTTTCTAAAATTAACTTGTTTCTATAAGTCAGTGGACTGAAATCAAGAGTCAGTTGCTTAACTGACTGAGCTACCCTGACACCCCTCCATTGCTTCTTTTTAAAAATTTCTTATTATCAAAAATTTAACCATACACAAAAATGAAGAAAATAGTGCTGTAAACTCCTACAGTCTAGTTTCAATAATACAGTCTAGTTTCAATAAGCAACTTTGTTGCTTCCACATGCCCCTAGCCAGCACTTGTTCTGCAAAAATTTTAAAGCAAATATCAGACATTATCATTTCACTGGTAAACTGATAGAGACATTAAAAGCTCCTGTTCCCTTCCCCATAACAGAATAATGGTAAAAGTATCATATAATGGGTGTCTTTTTTTTTTTTTTTTTTTTTTTAATTTGTCAGAAAGCGAGACAAGCAGGGGGAGCAGCAGGCAGAGGGAGAAGCAGGCTCTCTGCTGAGTAAGGAGCCTGATGCGGGACTCAGTCCGAGTACCCTGGGATCATAACCCAAGCTGAAGGCTGACACTTAACTGACTGAGCCACCCAGGCATTCCTAATAGGTGTCTTTTATAGTTGGTTTATTTGAGTCAGGATCTAAACCACGTCCACATATTGTATTTGGTTGTTACGTCTCTTAAGTCCTTTTTATTCTTTTATAGCCCACACTCATTCTTTTTCCTCTCTGATGTCACCAATAGACAGGTTCACCTGCTCTCGTGGTGAGGCCAGTTATAATAACCATTTTATCTGAGGCTTTCACAAAGGGTGACCTTGGACATTTTAGGCAGGGATTCAGCTTGTTCCAAATAAAAAAACAAGATATCCACTATTCTCTGAACTGTGGACCAGGGCTAAGGGGCTCCCTTATTTCATGAACTATTATTCCCCAACAATAGTAACAATAAAACATATACTATATACACACATCTACTCTAACACACATACTTTGAGAAATACAAAAGCAGAACTTGCCAAGCAAGAATTTTCAACATCTATCCCACTTCCCTTAATCTGTATATTCCCCAAAAGCTATAAGTCTCATTTTCCCAGGGTAGATGTAGGATCCATGTGTATATTCATGAAAATTTGAACAATTTTTAAAAATTGCCTTAATAATCAACTTCAGTACCAAATCCACTAAGAGTTTTATAAAAGAATAAAAAGGGAAAATAAGAGAGTAAGAACAATGGATGAGCTGTCCCACTGGATTCATTTCTGTGGTGAGGCAAACCTGATTTCCTCTATTTTCTAAAATTAACATGTTTCTGTAAGGAAGAAAACAGATTATAATGGAAGAAGAAAGCATCCCCCTCTTAGCTCCACAAAGCCTTGGGTCCCCATCTTGTACTGCCTAAAAATCTAAGTGTCCCCCCCAGGAGGCTGTAAGCCCTAAATGTGTCCCTCCCTGCTCCCTGCTATAACATTGGAATGGACAGTAAAATTCAGGATTGTATTTCCAGGAGAAAATAGTTTTGTTTTGTTTTTTATTTTGGTTCACCACTTTTTAACTTTATCTGGTAGTCAGAGGATGGGGAAATTTGCCAAAAAGTTTGCATAAAGGATTTGGTTTTTCTGAGGTTTTACAGATTTAAGAAATGCAGATATTGATGCATTCTGATATGATAAGACCACAATCCTATGTCATAGACCTTTCTGAGCACCCTAATAGCTATAGTTATGGGTTTTATCCATCTTAGTACTGCTACCACTATACACAGTGAGGATGTGTGTGACTCACACCACTCAGATCAGGGCTCCCCAATTCCCTCAAGTATAGTTCAGAGTTTCACACCTCCACCCTGTGGCTGTCCAGGGCCTCCACTGGGTTTAGGTGTTCCTAGATCACTACAGAGTGAAGTTGAATGGAGCAGGGCAGTCTGATAGGGTTGGAACAGAGTCCACTGCAATGATGGGTTTTGCTCACTTGAGAAATCACCAGGTGAAGGTTGAAGCAGCCAAGGTGCCATCTAACCTGAGAGGTTCTCCTGGAGAAGGTGTGACATTCAGCAGGTGAGACCTCTGCCCTCTGACAGCTTCTCACAGTGATCCTGCCCAACTCAACTGCAGGGGACGCCATTCACGTGGACTACAGCCCTGGCACTGTGCAATGTGTAGCCTACAAAGCTAAATACAGTGACCCAGACCTGGCAAGGTGCACAGGCTTCCAGAGCAGCAGGGTTCCCTTTACTCCCCACTTCTTGCCTTTTTGTATCCATAACTTGTACGAGGTCAACGCCCAAGGTTGGCATTCCAGGTATGTACCTCTTTGAGTCCCACCCCCCACCCGTCACTTTCCCTGCCCCTCAACTCATCTCTGGGGTTGTTTGAAGGTTAAGTTCTTCCTGTCTTTAGGAAATATGAACCGGTTGTTGGATGCTAATGATTCTGTCTCCCATAGAGATGGGCCATGAAGGTTAAAGCACCAAAACATAGATCTAGTTATATACAGACAAACATATGAATTAATGAAGATAACATAGTATTTGGTGTCTAGGGCTAAAGGACTATAAGTAGGAACACCTGAAGGTAGGCACAGTGACTAACCCTTTTTATAGGAAAGGAAATTGGAATGTAGAGAGTAGTGATTTAGCCGAGATCACCCAACTAAAAGTGTGGTTTGTGACCCTGTTATGGTGGAATTTTATCCAACCTGACTAGTGATTTCCAGTGAGGTAAGTTCACTGAAGTATACTATATATATATATATATATATATATATATATATATATGCATGCACACATCTTAAGTGCTTAGATGAATTTTTAATGTGTAAACTACTTACTTCAAGATTTAGAACATTTCCATTGCTTCAGAATGCCACCTCTCAGGAGTTACACTAATCTGATGTCTGTCACCATAAATAAGTTCTGCCACTTCTGGAACTGTATATGGATGGAATGGCACAGTACAGACCTCAAGTGTCGTTTCTCGCTCTAGGTAATGGGTGTGTGTGTGCTAACACATGCTTGTGTACTCTGAGACATGTTTGCCTTTCTTGGTGACACATCGAGTACAAACCCAGAAATAATCAACATGCACGGTGAAATCGTGTGCTGACTCATGGATGTGCTATAGATTTCTAATGGCTACATTTGGGGTAAGGCCACATCTAGGGTGAGTAGACTACATTTATGTTTGCTTCAGGCACAATGATGAAAATCATTGCCTCAGTGAACTTCATCTGTTTAACAACTTCTATTCTCTGATCACATTAGATGTTTATCTGAAAGCCAAATTAACTTCATTTGGGCTGCACTGATTGAGTAAGTGCTTTATGCCATTTTACCAGAGTGTGGACTGTAGTAGGTTTGAAAGGATGGGCCACCTCCTACTTCTCCTATTTCTTTACAGCACTGTGCTGGGTAAAAACACACCCACAGGAAAATGAGAGTTACTCACTACTGGGCTTGATTTGGGCAGGAAGGATCTTGCTTATCCCCCGTCCTCTTCTCTCTTCATTCATTATTGTTACTATTAGCGTTGGTACAGGCAGAAAAGATAAAGACTGCATGGCCCAAGGCCATCTTCTCCTTGTGTTAAAGGCAGTGAAGCTAGGTGGTAGGCACTCAGGCATTGCCATTTTCTAGTTGTGTGCCTTTGGGTCAGGTGACGACTCCTTTCTGTGCCTCCATCCCCTCAACCATAGAATGGGGACAGGATTAATTACCTGTGTCACGGGGTTGTTGTGATGAGGAGAGGAGCTGCACATTTATGCATGCCTACAAAGCACCAAAAAGGGTGATTTATTAAATAAAATAAATCTTATTTTATCAGTATTTATACAGTAGAACAGTAACAAAGTTTTGGTAAATATGAACCATTATAACAGCAGTGGTTAAGGTCTATGAGCACTTTGTGCAAATATCTGAGGCTTGAAAAAACACTGACTAGCTCTATACTATAAAAGGAAATAAGATCAATAAATATTAGATAAGCATTATGGCAGGGACATTTCCTGCTCATGAATAACCCTGTGCTCCCCTGCATTTCCTAGTTTCCTTGCAGTTAGACAGCACTCTGTGGCTGGTTCTGCTATTGTCTATGCCTGCAAGTGGCTCTTGTCCCTTTTGGTATGAAAGACTTAAGAGCCAGTGCATGACTCTCCAGGTTACTCTTTTCTAGTTAATGAGACTGAAGAGGTCATATGTTCTCACTGGTGCAGCTACAGGATGATGATGCCTTCTGAAGCCTGGGTTCCCAAGTCAGCAGAGCTTCTCCAACCTCCACTGGATATGTAGTGAGTCAGAAAAACACTTCTGTTCTGTTAAGCCACTGAGATTTGCAGGACTGTTTGTTACGTCAGCAGAGTCTAGCCTAAACTGTGTACAAGCATTTACCTAATGTAACGTGCCAACCATTCAACTATACTTAATTCAGTTCAACCTGACTCCTCCATAGTTGTATATGAATTATGTAGAATAAAGGCTCTGCAAAGGTGGGGATCTTTGTTTTGTTCACTACTATATGCCAAATTTCTGCAACAATGCCTAGGACAAAGCTCAATAAGTATTTATGACATGAGTGCCTTTTAAAGGATTTGTTAAGAATATAGGTGGGGCTTTCAAAGTAAGAATGCTCGGGACCTACAAAGGTCTTAAGACAGCTCAGACATACGGATATCCTATAACCAGAGATTCTGGCTATGTTAGGTGTTGACGAGATGCAACTTTGATTCTTTGGGGTCCTACCCCAAAGTCCTGCTGAAGACATGAAGGAGATGAGCCTCAGATGCACGTGATCCACACTCCATCCTCAATACTTCTCTTGTATTCTTCTTCTTCTTTTTTTTTTTTTTCCTAAATAGGCTTCATGCCCAGTGTGGAGCCCAGTACGGGGCTTGAACTCACAACTCTGAGATCAAGACTTGAGCTAAGATCAAGAGTCGGTTACTCAGCCGACAGACCCGCCCAGGCGCTCCCTGTGTTTTTCTGTTTTTAAATGCCTCTGCCTCCTATTGTTCTTTGTAGATGACAGAGCTGAATGCATCTCTTTCTTTAACACAGTTTAAAAATTGTATCAGAGCAGAGTCAGAAAACGTGATAGGTAGACTGCTAGCCTATACTTTTTAAAAAAGTGTCGTTTTAACTGTGAGGTGTTATGTTGTTTTTAAATATAGAAATTTCTAGCTTTAAAACTGTCACAGTAAGATGACATCAGTAATTATGTCAGTAATTATATCAGCTTCAGATATTAGCATGAACTCAGTACCTAAATAAATCAGACCATGGATAATAGGAATCAAAGAAGATAGATGGCATTACTAAAGAGGTGAATATATTTTGGCTCTTCTTTCTTTGAGTTAGTTTTCATTTTGAAATTGTGAGCCTACCTTGCTCTTCTGATATAAGAAAAAAACAGAATGAACCAAGGGAAAGGCATTTATGGGCTATGGGCTTTCGAAAAACTAATGAATATATGAGATCTGGAGAAAATTTTAGTTTCCACCCTTGATTCTTATTACAAAGACAGAATGATGTAATCATATTCAAATATTGACAAAATATTTTAGTATCTTTTCATATTTTATTGGCCATTTGCTTTTTTCATTTGTTCATTTTGGTGAACTGGGAATACATAAGCTTTATTTTTTAAATTAGGTTGTTCATCTTTGAAATGAATTTTTTTGAAAAGGTATAGGATTTTTTTTTAACGATTTTATTTATTTATTTGACAGAGAGAGATCACAAGTAGACAGAGAGGCAGGCAGAGAGAGAGGAGGAAGCAGGCTCCCCGCTGAGCAGAGAGCACGATGTGGGACTTGATCTCAGGACCCTGAGATCATGACCTGAGCCGAAGGCAGCAGCTTAACCCACTGAGCCACCCAGGCGCCCCTGAAAAGGTAAAGGATTAAACATAAGGTTTGTGTCCAGAGAGCTTGGACCTGCTGGAATCTTGGGAGGATTTGACAATCCTAGGCTGTTTGTTGCAGGATTCAAATTGACATGGCCTGATCGATGACAGCGCGGTGGCTACTCTTTTGGGTCTTGGCAGCTGTGATGGTGGCACCCAGCCTTGGACTTTGCAGGCAAGAACTGACCTTCTCATGTCCAGAGGGATGCTTAAGTACCACAAAGAAAAGCCAGACTTAGGGATAAGTTGCATGAGTAGTGCAGTCCCTGGAAGAATGCTGGCTGTCCCAGGAAGCCCACAGGACATGTCTTGCCTGTACAGACTCACTGGAACCACACAGAAAAATGGGATCCTCCTGAAAATGCCCCTTCATCTGGGACACCTGCCTCTATGCCATTCCTTTAACCTGGAGACTGGATCTGGCAGGTGGACCAGAGTAAGCACTCAGAGCAGGTGTGGACATGTCTCTGTGCCAAGAGAACTGTCAGTATTCATGGGAAAACTGCCACACCTGCTTCACCTGCAAGAGCAGTGGCCAAGCTCAGGGAGTGAATTGCAGGATGCACTAGTGCCCTGTGGGGACTGCCCGCCTCCTTTTGATTTCTACTTTCCCACACCTGCCACTCTGTTCAATGAAAGGGAGTGGTTGCCACATCCAGATGGGGTCTGAGCTGGCCTGAGGAAAGGGGAGGTTCTATGTTGTGATAGTACACCCAAGCTGTGCCTTGTAGGGCTGGCCTCTCTTGCTCATTCTGCCCTGAGGCTGCTCAGCTGAGCTAGTCCTCCCTTCTGGCACAGGGACTTACCAGGTCATGCACCTCCATAGCTTCCAGACCTTCAGTTCCTGCTTGGCTGGTGGGGTCTCTGCCACACAGAAGTCTGGCAAAAAAGGGGTGTGTGATGGAAGTAAATCTCTCTCCAACAACGTGGTGTATTTTATTTTATTGTGGTATTTTTTTTAAAAAGATTTTACTTATTTATTTGTCAGAGAGAAGAGATAGAGAGAGCACAAGCAGTGGGAGCCGCAGGCAGAGGGAGACAGGAGCCGGATGTGAGACTTGATTCCAGGACCCTGGGATCATAACCTGAGCTGAAGGCAGATGCTTAATGGACTGAATGCTATATTTTAATGGGAATGGGAATGTTGCCCATAATTTTCTTCTGAAAAATTTTCAAATTTTGGAAGGAATTTAATATATCTACCTCCTTTTTGACTGTTAATATTTAAAGTTTTCTTCTTTATCTCTTAGTATGCAAATTTCTTCCCCAGAATTATTCAATATTCGGTTTCTGGTGGCCATTTCCCACCAAATTGATGCCTTGCACTTTTCTTTTCAGGGCCCCTTGAGCTAGGGTATCTGAGTATCAGGTCAGGACCCTGTCTACTAAATGTCAGCTTGTTGAGTTCTGGTTCTCATCTTCCTGCCCTGTGCCCTAATCCATGATCCTTAAATACTTCTGATTTGGTGTCATTGGTTTTATTTTGTTTGTTTTGTTTTTTTTTTTTTTTTTTTTTAAAGATTTTATTTATTCACTTGACAGAGAGAGATTACATGTAGGCAGAGAGGCAGGCAGAGAGAGAGAGGAGGAAGCAGGCTCCCTGCTGAGCAGAGAGCCCGATACGGGACTCGATCCCAGAACTCTGGGATCATGACCTGAGCCGAAGGCAGCGGCTCAACCCACTGAGCCACCCAGGTGCCCCTGTTTTTGGTTTTTTTTTTAAGCTTTATTTATTTATTTTAGAAAGACTATGTGTGGCTATGAGTTGGGGGAGGGGCAGAGAGAGAGTGTGGGGGGGGGGAAGCAAACTCCCTGCTGAGCTCAAGAGCCTGAAGCCTGAAAACCCTCTCATTCTCAAGACCCTGAGATCATGACCTGACCTGAAACTAAGAGTTCCGTGCCTGACCAACTGAGCCACCACGACACCCCTATTTCTGTTTTGGGTGTTGTTTTGTTTTGTTTGTTTTTCCCAGAAAGCATGCTCTTGCTTGTTTTACTGCTTTTGTTTGGGTTTGGAGAGAAACTATTTTTTTAAATTAAAAAAAAAAAAATGGAGTAAACTGTGATGTCTATTTAGGGAGGAAAACTGCCAGAGAGCGCTGAGAAATTCAAGGGAAACTGGCTAATAGGGATCACATTTCTTCCCAAACGTTTGCATGAGCTTGACTGGGGCTTATAAAGGAGTGCTTGGGGATGTATTGCAGAGTCTTGTCTGAAGACCTCCTTTAGGCCTCCTTTAGGCCCTCTGTCTAAAAAACGATCAGGCTGTTTTGCTGAGTTTCTTCTGACCAAACCCTTCATGGCTTCACCACAGGAGATTATAGATGGGTGTTCTGAGGCTCTCCTACAAATAGTCTAGACTCTAGAGTCTGGTTTGGATGATTCATTAGATTTCTGGTGATGACTGAAGAACTCAGCTCCAGGCTAAATGATAAGTCTGATCTGATAGCTAAGACGGAGTAGAGAAAAGCCACCAACATGCATGATAGAGTGGGAGAAAACAAGAAACAACAGTGAAAACAAAACAAGCCAGAAAAAAAGAACTCAGAGAAAATGAAGACAGTGCAAATAATAGAAGAAAATACGAAAGAACAGCCATTCAGCTTCTCAGACAGGCTTGGAGGTATGGAAGCCATTAAACAAGAAAGAAGGCTATGGAACGGGAATTAATGGAGTGTATGAAACCCTCCGATGGGCGTTTACAAGGAGGTAGAATGAGGAGGATGGTAATAAATGATAATTCCAACCTAAAGATGATAGCTAATATTTGACTGTTTATCAGGTGTCAGGTATTAGACTAAACTTTTCACGTTCATCTTCTCATTAAATACAACAAAGGTTTAAGATACTCTTCATTATTATTCTCATTTTAGATATAAAGAAATTGAGGTCAACGAGTTTAAGTAGTTTGTCAGCAGTCATGCAGATAGCAAGCTTTGGAGGCCAAATGAGTTTCCAAAAAATTATGAAAATTATGCAAAAGACATTAATGTCTTATCTGACATACAGGGCTAGAGGGTAAACACACAGAAGGAAAGAAATTTACAAATATTACTACATTTAAGAGGTGACAAAAATATCAGTCAGAGGTGGGAAGGGAAAAAAGTCAGCTTTTTATAGCACTTCTTGTTGGTTCTGTCTTACCCCTATGCTACTAGGTACACCTGATTGCAGTATCTTTGACATTAGGGAACATATCTGGCGCTCCGCATCCATTGTGATACCTGGCACATAAACAAGTCCTTCTTTGGATTTCACTGGTGAAGCCATCTGTATTCTGATGTGAACAGGCGAATTTACACCTTGAGCCCTGCTTACTTTGTGAGGCAGAGGAGGGGAATTCAGGAAAAACATTCAGGGTGTTCCAGCAGCCCCAGAAAAGGCAGAAATATCCCTGGAGGAAACAGAACTCAAATTTACCTTTTTCCAAACAGGACTGTCTTGGTAACACAGTCTCAGTGAAAAGTAAGTGGGAACAGAGGAGGCTCTTAGTAAAGGAGTGAGGCATCTTGGTGTTGCTGTTGATAACCAGCAGTGATAATCGCAGGATGGGGAGGATGAAAAAAATTCGGGGGAGGGGGTCACTTGAAAAAATACACAGAAAATTAAGCAAATAAAAACTAGGGGAAAACAGAATACTGTGAAAGAAGGAAGTACATCGTAGAATTATTTAGTTCACCAGTGAACAATACTGACATTGGCCATTTGTTCAACCAAAAAAGTGTGATAAAACCATATTGAGACGATAAGAAGAAGCAGCAGCAGAGGCCATGCTCTGTAAGAATTAAATTCACAAATGCCATAAATGGAAATCAAGAGCATCCTATTTGCAAGTAAGGGACTAAGTCCAAGAAGAAACACTAAAAGGCTTGAAAGCAGGTGCTCCTGAAGAAGAACAGGGGGGATTTGGGGGGAGGGGGAGGTTGGGGAGAGAACTAACTTTTATACTAATTGTTAAAATATGTGCCTGCATTATTTTATCAGCATTTTTAAAAATTGTTTTATCCCCTGCACATAAGCAATGAACATGTTTGTCCTTAAGGGTTGTTCCAGAATAATTCACTTATATTGCTATTTTTAAAATTTTTTAAATTTTTTTATTAATATATAATGTATTATTAGCCCCAGGGGTACAGGTCTGTGAATCGCCATAGCACTTCACAGTACTCACCATAGCACATAACTTCCCCAATGTCCATAACCCAATATATTGTTGTTATTAAAACATATTAATTTAAAAGGAGTTAAGATGGGATGCCTGGGTGGCTGAGTTGGTTAAGTGTCTGACTTCAATGTGAGACAGGAATCCATCAGAATCCTAGAGGAGAACATAGGCAGTAATCTCTTCGATATCAGCCAGAGCAACTTCTTTCAAGATATATCTCCAAAGGCAAAAAAAAACAAAAGTGAAAATGAAATTTGGGGACTTCATCAAGATCAAAAGGAAACAGTCAACAAAACAAAGAGGCAACCCACGGAATGGGAGAAGATATTTGCAAATGACAGTACAGACAAAAGATTGATAACCAGGATCTATAAAGAACTTCTCAAACCCAACATACACAAAACAGATAATCATATCAAAAAATGGGCAGAAGTTATGAACAGACACTTCTCCAATGAAGACATACAAATGGCTATCAGACACATGAAAAAATGTTCATCATCACTAGCCCTCAGGGAGATTCAAATTAAAACCAGATTGAGATACCACCTTACACCAGTTAGAATGGCCCAAATTAGCAAGACAGGAAACAACGTGTTGGAGAGGATGTGGAGAAAGGGGAACCCTATTACACTGTTGGTAGGAGTGTAAAAGTAAGTGTAAGTGCAAGTTGGTGCAGCCACTTTGGAGAACAGTGTGGAGATTCCTCAAGAAATTAAAAATAGAGCTTTCCTATGATCCTGCAATTGCACTACTGGGTATTTACCCCAAAGATACAGATGGAGTGAAAAGAAGGGCCATCTGTACCCCAATGTTTATAGCGGCAATGGCCACGGTTGCCAAACTGTGGAAAGAACCAGGATGCCCTTCAACGGACTAATGGATAAGGAAGATGTGGTTCATATACACTATAGAGTATTATGCCTCCATCAGAAAGGATGAATACCCAACTTTTGCAGCAACATGGATAGGACTGGAAGAGATTATGCTGAGAAAAATAAGACAAGCAGAGAGAGTCAAGTATCATGGTTTCACTTACTTGTGGAGCATAACAAATAACATGGAGGACATAGGGAGATGGAGAGGGGATGGGAGTTGAGGGAAATTGGAAGGGGAGGTGAACCATGAGAGACTATGGACTCTGAAAAACAATCTGAGGGTTTTAAAGGGGCAGTGGGGATGGGAGGTTGGTTGGGGGAGCCAGGTGGAGGGTATTAAGGAGGGCACGGATTGCATGGAGCACTGGGTGTGGTACAAAAACAAGAATTTCTGTTATGCTGAAAATAAATTTTTTAAAAAAGTTGTCTGACTTCAACTTGGGTCATGATCCCAGGGTCCTGGGACCGACTCCCACATTGGGGCGGGGGGAGGGAGGGGAGGGGTCTGTGCTCAGCGGGAGCCTACTTCTCCAACTCTGCCTGCCTCCGCCCCACCACGTGTGCTTGTTCCCTCTCTCCCTCTCTGACAAATAAATAAAATCTTAAAAAAATAATAATAAAAGGAGTTAAGACAGAAAAAAAAATCTGATGAGATGTGCAGCCATAAAATAAACTTAGTCTCAATGCAATAAAGTGACTTTTGCTGCAAATACATAGAAGGTCATCATTCCTTCACATCACCCATAGTAGTCTATACTGATGCTTTAGTAACAGTTTTTCTGGAAAAAATAATCATGCCATTAAATTAAAAATCAACAGATTTACAATAACTACAACTTCCCTTTTCTTTCTCAGAGGCAGGAGCCCTGCTTTTAATTTTCTTGTATTTGCTGCTGCTTTTAGAATGGAAGGATGCTGACTTCAAGCCAAACGTTCTGTCCTTGATCTTGACAGTAGATCCTTCTCCCGGAGCTAGTGGTGAGTTTAGCTGCTGGTTTACTTAGACATCAATTACAGATATTGCTGAAGACAAGATGCGATTTGGAGGCAGCTTAACTGGTTATTAAGCATACTGTGTTTTGTCCAGTGCTTGCTAAACACTTCTCCCCTGGGCCCTGAGGATTCATTCCCAAGCAGAACATCCAGTGGGAGGACAAGCCTGAGAGGGCAGGGTGGGGAGGAGCAACACCGTCCCCAAGGCTGTCTTGTTTAATTGCAGAGGAGGGGAGAGCAGCCCAGTCCTTAGAAGTCCTTATAACTCCATGATCTTCATGGCATATACCACGTCCTTGCCCAAGCAGGCTCCGGGGTGTCTGTTGAAATCTGTCATGTATTCATTCAAACATCAAATTTCATTCACGGCCTACCATGTGTCAATGCCTGGCTAGGTTCAGGAATTACAGAGAGGAGGAGTGAGGCTGACAGGGGCTCATTAGCAAGACACTCTGTATTTTGCTGTGATGCCAACTAACCAAAGGACTTGATGGAATCACAAACTTGGTCCTCTTTAGAAATTATCCTTCCAGACGTGGCCCAGTGACATTAAGAAACCAGCCCAGAATCTCACTGGTATTTGCAGAACTGAGATGAAAACCAGCTTCCAGCCTGGTTACGGTCCATGCAGTATTATTATTTTTTAAGATTTTATTTATTTATTTGAGAGAGAGAGAAAGAGAGAGAGAGTACAAGCAGGGGGAGCAGGAAAGGGAGAAGCAGGCTCCCTCTGAGCAGGGAGCCCGATGCGGGGCTCGATTCCAGGACCCTGAGATCGTGACCTGATCCAACCCTCACCAGACAGCCCCCAGGTGCCCCCATGCACTAGATTATTAAAGGTGTGAAAGAGGTGTAGACAATGATATTCTGCACACCTTTTCACAGTAAGTTTCTGCAAACATGACTAAAGGGATGCTTTGACTTTTCACAGAAGAAACAACTCATTGAGGAGCCCTGCCAAGGAGAAGGGAACTGTCCTGCAGGTTGGGGAACCTCCCGGACACTCCAGGCCCCCAGTGTAAGCCGGCCTGCAGGAAGGCCATGGCAATCAAAACCTCAGGAAGTGATGGAGGAACAACAGAAACCCTGAGGGTAGAAATCGGGGAGTGCGACCAACCAGAAATAAAGGAAAAAGACCCTCATGACCCTCACAGTCAAAGTGGAAAAAAGAAGGGGCAATCTGTGGAAAGAAAGGAGGGGAGGCCTGACCTTTGCTGTGCCCTTGGGAGGACGGTCACAGAGACCCCCATGTTGCAGTTTCTAAGAGAAGGGAAAGCAGCATCAAGCAGGGAAAGTGTGTAGTGTGATACAGCCCAGACGAGCTCTTTCCTAGCTTGTCAAGACCTTCTGAACTACAGAGAATAATGCAAGCACCTATCATTTACAAGGAAATGGTAACTGAATAACACTTTTGGAAAGAGAGAAATAAAATACGTCTCACACCATTTCCAGAAGAACTAAAAGCCTAAACCACGAAAACATGAATTAACAGTAGAGCATGTTCATTAGTTCAGGATTGATGTTGATTCAGTCACAGGAGGAAGGGGGAGGAAGCAAATGCAACAAGCTTCCTTCCTTCCTATTTCCTCACATAGGAAGGGAGGAATGGGGAGGAGTGGGGGAGGAAGAGGTTTTCAACAAAAACAGAAAGGCAGAGGGCAGAGGGCAGAGAGATACATCGAGAAAGGAAAGCAAAGGTGGAAAGCAGAGTGAGATTTCAAAAAAATAGTGTTTCCATCAGAAGATTCTCCATGTCCTCCACTCACCCTCCCTCCCCCATTCCCATAGCTGCGAAGCGCAAGGTTTCTGGATCCCCCGTGACCCAAGCACGTGAAATGAACCCTCCCCACAGTGCCCTTCCTCACCCCCAAGAGATGGTGAAAAATATCTGTTTTCTTTAGCCAGTGTCCACCTCCCCAGACCTCAACTGCACTTTTCTTCAAGCTCTTGGACTTAAAGAATATATCATCACTATGTACCCTTCATACACTTTTCAGTTAACATCTGCTTCTTTTCATTTTAAGATCAGATGAAGCATAGACTCCTGTGAAGGGTAGGATCTCCAGTGTACACATTTAATATATGAATCTTAATATATTTTTTGTCCAAACACTGTAGTCACAGATTCAGCCTATTAAAATTATGAAAATACCTGGGTACAGTCTCCTTGGCAATGCCAGTCCCCAGGATCAAACCCAACCTCTAGACCAGGTCTACTTTTTCTCAGAAGTTGCTGCATTTAAAATTCAAATAAATATGTTATACTCACTCCTTTACAACTACATCACTATGTAGTGATCCTATGTAGAGTCTCCCCTAGGAGCGACATGTCCAGTTTTTGGATGCCCTGGAGGTATTTGTGCCCTAGCACAATTCTCTTGGGAAGCTTTTGGATGTGTGAAGTGATCTTTGTCTACGATAGAAGGAGGAATCGCAGATGGCAAGCTTCTTCTCGGAGAGATTTGTGTTAGGAAGGAGTTCATAAAGAAGGTGAGGATCCGGAATCCTGTCTGCTCTCAGAAATCCCTTGGTACCACCTAGGAGCCCAGGGACCCGGTTTTGATGAAGGCGATTCTACTGTCTCACCTGTCACATAATGCATGTTGTGTTCTCTTTGTCCTTGACTCAGTCACCACCGTTCTCCACTTCCTGAAAAGCTATGTTGTCTTCTGCCTCAACCACTCCTGGGAATGCTCTCCCCACCTCCCTGCCTTTAACCCCCCTCATGGCTACGGGGAGTGCTTCCCTCCACATGACTCTTTATTCTCTCATAATCCAGGATGGGGAAACGGATGATTGTTGCTCATTTTCTCCCCACCATCTCGTGAAAACCTCTGCTGTGGGGCTGAGAGTAATATAATGTGGAATAATCTTCATGTCACCAAATGGTGGTTCACCATCTAGTGAGAAGATGATATATTTTTCCTTTGATCTCTTACTACACTAAATTATAGTAATACATGTCTTAATGTCAAATCATCTTTCCATTTCTGGAATAAACCCATAATATATTACTCTTTTAATTCACTGCTGGACTCAGTTTACTAGTGTTTTATTGGGATATTTTTTCATTATATTCTTAAGTAGAATTGACAATTGCTTTCCTTTCTTTCCTTTTTTTTTTTTTAAAAGATTTTATTTATTTATTTGACAGAGAGATAGAGATCACAAGTAGGCAGAGTGGCAGGCAGAGGGAGAGGGAGAAGCAGGCTCTTTGCTGAGCAGAGAGCCTGATGTGGGCCTCAATCCCAGGACCCTTGGGATCATGACCTGAGCTGAAAGCAGACACTTAACTGATGGAGCCACCCAGGTGCTCTGACCAATTGCTTTCTTCTCATTTACTAACTTTAGTGTCAGATTTAATGCCACAATCATAAATGAGCTGGGGAGATGTTCACCTTTTTCTCTGCTGTAGGACAATTTATGTAACATGGATATTCTCTTGTCTTGTTTTAATCATTTACCCCAAGTGTCTTGTTTAGGTAGATCTTTGCCTTCTCTTTTTTGGTTGTTTTCTTTCTCAAACCAATTTTTTTTAAATTATTTTTTTGAGAGAGAGAGAGCACAAGTGGGGTGAGGGTCAGTGGGGTGAGGGTCAGAGGGAGCAGGTCAGCTCCCTGCTCCCCAGGGAGCCTGATGATGTGGGACTTGCTCCTGGGACTCCAGGATCATGACCTGCACTGAAGGAAGACATGTAATGATGGAGCCTCCCAGGCGCCCCTCTCAAACCAATTTTAATCATCTATACTGCCCTGGAAAATAATCCATTTTCTGTAGTTTTCCAGGTCTATTCATACAAAATTTCACATAATTGATTTATTCATATAATTGACTAAAATAAACTTTTCAAACCTCCCTGTTTGCAGTCATTTCTCCTTTGTTGATCCTAAGAGTGTGTGTGTTTTCTTTTTTCTTGATGAGCTTGCCAAAATACTTTAAAATTTTAATTAATTTGTAATTTAAAAATTTGGGGGCTGCTGTTATAGTCAGGAAATAGTTGGCACTCTCAAATCGGGTAATTTGAGAGGAGTTTAACAAACTTTGTTAAACTTTGTAAAAGTTTAAAACTTTACAAAGGTGTGGTCAGGATACAGGCAAATTCCAGGGGTTAGCAGTAGGGTGGCTTTGTCACCCCTAGACAGGAATGGGTGAGGGGAGGAGGCAGTGACCAAAACCTGGAAGAGAGCCCTGGGGAGGTTGCCTTGGGAGAAGCTCCGATTTGACAATGAGACACAGGCAGACACAGTCCACAGCCAAGGAGATAAACGGAATAAAGGAATAAATGTTCTAATCTGACTCTTTTCTCTCCCAACTCCAGATGGTGCTTCCCAGTGGCCAAGACCAATTGGGACTCTGGGGTATAGTACACAGAGATCAGTATCTCAGAACATAGAATCAGATTGATAAGATGAAGGCTCTTGAAGGACAAAGGAAAGTCATTCAGTGAAGACTGTCTTCTCAAAGACCAAGCACTTAGTTCGATGGTCTAAGTTAATTTTTTTTCTTTAAGATTTTTATTTATTTATTTGACAGAGATAGACATGGAGAGAAGGAACACAAGCAGAGGGAAGGGGAGAAAGAGAAGAAGGCCTCCCACTGAGCAGAGAGCCTAATTTAGGGCTCTATCCCAGGACTCTGGGATCATGACCTGAGCCCAAGGCAGAGGCTTAACAACTGAGCCACCCAGGTGCCCCCATGTTAATTTTTTTTTTGTTTCCTATTTCATCTTTTTTTGCCTTTATGTTTATTAACTTCTTTCTTCTAATTTCTTTGCTTTGAGTCACTTGCTCTCTCTTTTAAGATTATTTATTTATTTATTTGGCAGAGAGAGGGAGAGAGCACAAGCAGAGAGGGCAAGCAGGCAGAGGGAGAGGGAAAAGCAGACTTCAGTCCCGGAATCATGACCTGAACCAAAGGCAGACACCCAAGCAACCAAGCCACCTAGGTGCCCCACTCACTTGCTCTTTTTACAGATTACTGGGTTTATATATTTTCAATCTTTTTTTTTTTTTATCTTAAAAAGTTCATGTAATGCTAAAAGTTTTCCTTTAAGTATAACTAGATTGTATCACAGGTTTTTTAGAGACCGTGCTTTTATTTTTAATATTTGGCTCAGGGTCCTGGGATCAAGTCCCACATCGGGCTCTCTGCTCAGCGGGAAGCCTGCTTCCTCCCTCTCTCTCTGTCTGCCTCTCTGCCTACTTGTGATCTCTGTCTGTCAAATAAATAAATAAATCTTTAAAAAATAGTGTTTAGTTTTCTTTCTTTTACTTTTTTTTTTCCTTGGCCCTTGGCCTAGGAATTATTTAGAAAATGGTTTTTTTACTCTGTATACTTCTGTTTATTTAGGTCCAAAAAAATAAGCAAAACTGATCTATGGTTAGTAGAAGTTAGTATATTGGCTAACTTTGAGGAAGAGAGGGATTGGTAAAGGGGAAATGACGAGGACTTCTGGAATGCTGATAATTTTCTATCTTGACCCCCTCTGGTGATTACATGGGTGTGGGCTCACTTTGTGAAAATGCATTGAGCTTGTGTTAGTCAGTTTAGGTTGCCATAACAAAGTATCATAGATTTAGCGGCTTCAGAAATGAAACTTATTTTCTCGTAGTTCTGGAGGCTAAGAAGTCCAAGGTCAAGGTGCCAGCCAATTTCTGGACTCTATTCCTGGCTTGTAGATGCCTGCTTTCTTCCTCTGTCTTCACATGGCAGAGGGGCTGAGGGGAAAGCACTCTGGTGTCTCTTCCTCCTCTTACAAGACACCTGATTATGAGATCACGAGATTAGGGTCCACGCTTACGACCTCATTTCACCTTTATCATCCTATTATGGGCCGTATCTCCAAACACAGTCACATTGGGGGTTAAGGCTTCAACATATGAATTTGGGGGATGGGAGGGAAACAATCCGGTCCATAGCAGAGCTCTTCACTTATGATCTGTATGTTTGTTTTTTTTTTAAACACATGGTAACTTCAACTTTAAACAGTGTATTCAGTAAAATAAAATGAAAGAGAATGTGATGAACATTAGATATCCAAGTCCCATGATCACAACGGTCTTGGAGACACATGGATCACGTGTGTCTCCAAACTCACTTAACACAGAGATGGGACCAGTGCTCATAGCCAGTGTGAAAAACTCAGGTCTCCAGGCCTGGGCTCCTTGCCTGATTGCCCACAGTGGGACATACCATATCTCAGATCAGTTGCAAAGTACTCACTGTCATTGCATAGAATGCTGTACCCCATTGCCTGATTTTCTCCTCCATTGAGCTGATGCTCTCACAGACAGAATGTGTTCGTGTTTGTTGATCTGGTAGTGGCGCTCTACAGCAGGGTTCCTCTTTTACCACAGTCTTGCAGCTCAGAACTGAGCATGTTGGTAGCACAAAGCATAGAGTATCACCGGGAAATCACAAGCTTCTTGGGGGGCTCCACGGCAGGCTGGGCTAGGGAAAGAGAAGGGAGGAAGAAAAGAGAGAAGCTGAAAAGTGTTTTAAAATATCAAAGTGCTCCTAAAAAATAAATAAATGAAGTATCAAAGTGTAAAGATTTTTAAAAGTATTATTTGGTTGTTAATTTGTCATTAAATGTGACTTAATTTCTGCTCTTTGGAATTTGTCAACATTCCTTTTGTGGCTTAATTGTGTAGTCAAAATTTGCTAATGTTCCATCTTAGCATGAAAAACTGCATATTCATTAAACAAATATTTATTGAGGGCTCACTATGTGCCAGGCACTTCTTCAGATTCTTAGGATCCATCAGTGAACACAACAAAGATCCTGCCGAGAAGAAACAGACAATAAGCAATACTTGGTGAATAAGCAAATTATAAAATAATGATATATGTACTATGGAAAGTGACAGATGTTTTCTAAAATAATAGAGTAGGGTAAGCAGGATTGGGACTGCAGTTTAATAGGGTGGTCAGGATAGACCTCATTGAAAAGATGCTGTGACAATGTGAGGGTAGAGGAGGTAGGTAACTGTGTGTGCATGCATATATTTGCACTTCCTGCAGGGCTTTGTAGGGCTGTGTAGAACCTTGACTCCTAGTAAAGTGGGTTGGGACAGAGGAGTATCATGATCTCATTTAGCTTTTTTTAAGTGCTCACACCGATAACTTTGTGAGAACTGACTATAGAAAGCCAAGAGCAGGGAGGTGGCTGGGAGCTTGTTGCCATTTTTCAGATAGGACCTGTTGGTGATTTGCATCACCAGTCTTAGAGGTGGGGAGAAGTAATTGGATTTGGGATATATTTTGAAGGCAGAGCCAACTGCATTTCCTGGCAGATTAGCGATGGGAATCAAAGATTGGAGTCCAGAATCATGCCAAGGTTTTGACTTGTGTGACTTTCTACAGTTGTCATCTACCGAGGTGGGGAAGTCTATTGATAAGTCAGATTGGGAGGTGAAGATCTGGAATTCGATTTCCAAAATACTAAATTTGAAGTGTGTTGAGTACATAATTGGATCCGTGAATGTAGGACTCAGAAGGGAGGTTGGAATGGAGATACAAATTTAGGAGCTGCTAATAGGAGGTTGGTATTTATAGCCAAGAGACCAAATGAGTTTTTTAAGGGAGTGGGTGTAAATAGAGAGGAGAAGAGCGCCAGCACCAAGATGTGGGACACACACATTAAGTCTGAGAGAGTGAGAGGAACAAGCAAAAATCTGAGAAAGAAGCACCAATGAAGTGGGAGGAAAACAGAGAAGAATGGGTCATGAAGGCTCGGTATAGAAAGTGAATCAAGGAGAGGGAATGTATTCTTGGTCTTGAAGCTATAATATTTAATGTACATTGCTAATTATTACTCAAATATCCTATATTCTTGTTTGTATCTACTCTGTCAACTTCTGATATTTTTTTTTTTTTTTTTTTTTTTTTTTTTTTTTAAGATTTTATTTATTTATTTGACAGAGAGAAATCACAAGTAGTTGGAGAGGCAGGCAGAGAGAGAGAGAGGGAAGCAGGCTCCCTGCCAAGCAGAGAGCCCGATGCGGGACTCGATCCCAGGACCCTGAGATCATGACCTGAGCCGAAGGCAGCGGTTTAACCCACTGAGCCACCCCAGGCGCCCAACTTCTGATATTCTTAATTTTGTCATAAAGATTGTGGATATGTCCTTGTATATCTATCATTTTTCCCCCCCCCCCCCCCCCCCCCTCCCCCCCCCCCCCCCCCCCCCCCCCCCCCCCCCCCCCCCCCCCCCCCCCCCCCCCCCCCCCCCCCCCCCCCCCCCCCCCCCCCCCCCCCCCCCCCCCCCCCCCCCCCCCCCCCCCCCTTTCCCCCCCCCCCCCCCCCCCCCCCCCCCCCCCTCCCCCCCCCCCCCCCCCCCCCCCCCCCCCCCCCCCCCCCCCCCCCCCCCCCCCCCCCCCCCCCCCCCCCCCCCCCCCCCCCCCTCCCCCCCCCCCCCCCCCCCTTTTTACAGACAGATTTCAAAGCTTTAATGTTAGGTGCTTAAATGTTCACATATGTAATTTTTCTACCTGCCCTTAAGATTTGTTTCTATCCTTATTTTTTTCATTTGAGGGAGTTTAGAGTAAGATGGAAAATATCACAATATTAAGAGGAGGGATTCAACAAGTGACCCTGGAGTAAAAGTTTGAGGATGGGAGAGAAGCAAGCACAAAGCTTCATGTCTGAGAAAGGCTACAGCTATTAAACTCTGTCAAATACAAGCTCCCCAAATATCAACACAGCCGATTGATAAGACAATGCTGAGTTGATTGCGCGCTGTGATAAGTGAGAGCATAACTGCAACAGAACTTTGTGTCTTCAAGGGGCAAAGGCAAAGTTGGATCTTATTGAGGAATAGAAGTTTTATTTAAAGCGAAACTTTCAGTGAGATGCTTGATTAGGATTTGACAAAGATCATGACATAATGGTTTAGAATTGGGGAAAACAGCAAGGTAGAAGTTCTGAGGTGAGGGGTTCAAAGAGTTTTAGAAAGTAAGCTGTCTGTTGATGCTTCCTGTAGGGCATCTATGGGTCTTTTGGGGGGATCATATAATTAACTTTGAAGTTACTTTCCTGCCCAGGAAAGTACTTTGCCATGGCAAAGTTATGCTAATAAATGTGATGAAAATAGTAAAGTCATGGTAATATTGGCAGAAGTTCTCTCTGTGTGGTGGGGAGCCAGGTATGTGATCACTTCTGTTCCTCAACACAAAACCTTCACTGGGCCATTTCCTACAGTGGGTTCAGGTTCCCAGGCCTCAGTCCTGACTGCAGCATACCTGCAGACCCTGGGCCCCCAGGGCTTCC
Organism: Mustela putorius furo; assembly: GCF_011764305.1. NCBI lineage: Eukaryota > Metazoa > Chordata > Mammalia > Carnivora > Mustelidae > Mustela > Mustela putorius. The sequence goes on from NW_025421603.1 coordinate 99,667, forward strand.
AGTTCCCTTTCTAGGAAAGTTGATCCTTTGACATCTTAATGCCTTGTAAAGTTTTTGCATTTAATAAACATACAACTCCTAATGAACAGAATCATTTTAAATTGAAGAAAGAATACAAGAATACAATTTTTACCAACACTGCTCATTTGTTTATCTGCAATGGATGTTCCAAGAGACATAATCTTTTGTCCATTAGTGAGAAATTGGATTTTGAGGTTTCAACTCCCACTTTATTCTGTTACAAGCTTTCAGTTACAAATGACTAAAGGCTGTAATTGTCCTGACCTTATCAGTGCTTCGTTTTTTAGGAAGCATGGGTTTCCTGGTAGACATGCACTCTTCAGAGACAAAACACAATTTACAGTACTCAACCTCATTCCTTTAAATTCCCCTCACTACCTTGTGCATTGTTGAGAAAGACTCAGCTTACTTTGGCAGCCTAAATTTATTATTATTATTTTTCCTAAAAGAACGACCAAGGTCCTAGGAAAAGATGTAAAGAAAGTTTAATTCATCTCTCATGATGATTGTTATTACTAGTACTGCTGTTTTGCTCTTTGGTCATATCATTTAACTAACTGAATAATTAATTAGCTAATCAAATAAAAGCTGCTATCCAATACATAGATAGGCACTGTATATTACATGATGAGAAAAGTAGTCAACATCATCCTTCCTGTGGGAGCACCATTGATATCATGCAGGTGCCTTCACCAGACCAGTAGATCACCCCCAGCAGCTGGGAGTGTTGGTGGTTAATGGCTCAGAGCTGTCCCCTTCAGAGTGTTGTTCAGCCAGACCAGGAGCCATCTGGCCTGGAATATTACAACCCCAGCACACCCAGGGCAGCCCACAGCCAATGAGTGACTGACACGGAGTTGCACAAGGCCAGTCCTCTAGCCTCCAGCTGGGACCAAACTCTGCCGTATAATTCATGCTCCAGAGCTTCCCATGGGATAAGGTTGAAGCTGACTTCAGCGGAAAACCACTCTCTTTGCTTAGCTTCTCCCCCTGCTCCACCTTATTTCTATCCCTCCTCTCCCTCCTAAGAACACTCCCTCTGTAAATCATATCTACCCAGTATTTGTGTCAGGCTCTGGCCTTTGATACTCCTCTCATAAGCTATTGTGTGGTAATTAATAAAGACAGGGGCTAGTCTAGATGGAGTCATAATAAAGTATATTGACCTTAAAACGCAAATTCCATGAAAGCAGAGGGAGTATTGGTTTTGTTCATCAGTGTATTTCTAGTACTTACGCTGAAAAGGCACCATGAGATCAGGCATTGTGGTCTCTCAGGGCAAGATTCATGGCGGTCACTTTTATGGTCTCTTGTGGTAGAATTTCTTGCCCTTTTCTACCCTGAAATCCTGGCTTTTATTTGAGTGGACTAACCCTCTCCATCTTTTGGTTCAGGTGGAGCTGACCCTCATCTACTAACTGAAGACAATACCAAAGAAGGGCAGAATGGATGATGTAGTTTGAGCTCCTAGGATCAGCCATTACTGAACATTAGTTAACCAATAAATTGATTTTTTTAATGTTTTAAGTTAATCTGTGCTATGTTTTCTGTCACAGGTGACCCAAACAATCTGGACTAGTAATACATGCTTCTACTTGTATTGCAAAATGTCTTCCCTTTCAACCCATCTCCGTAACTATTAGCAGCCTACATCCTAAGTAGCAGAGGACGAGAGAAGACCCCTTACCGGTAAAACTTTCTGATCTTCATTTGCCACTTGAGAGATGCTCTTATGGGGGTGGGAGTATATGTCTTCAGGCATCTCATCTGTTGATCACTATATCCTTGATCAGTACCCCCCCCCCCCCCAAAACCCTCACCCAGATCAAAATAGAAGTTTCCCTTGCTGTCTGAGAGTTTTGCTTTATGACAGTTTGTTTTTACAAAAGACCTACATCAGTACCCATTCTTTTGCTAACTGAAAGATATTTTATCACCCTCGCCCCGCAAGGACGACAAGACGCCCTGGTTCGGATGCATCTTCTCTCTCTTCTCTCCGCAAGTCTACACACTTATATACGCTTACATGACCAATCAGTGAGCAGGGTACAGGAGGGAGCGAATCAGGCTGTGCACCTAAATGAACAACTTCGCTAGCAACCAATGCTGTTTACTTCCTCTTTGGGCATTCCGCTTAGTCTCACGAGGCAATCCTAACCTGGCAACTAGCCAGGCGCCATCTTTTTAATGGCAGAGGCCGCCCTGGCCAGGGGCCTGCCTCTGATATCTCCCCCTTTTTTCTTTTATGGCAGGGATCGTGCCTGTCTTAGGTTGTCAGTGGCGGGGAATATCCTTACCCGTCATCAGACGGCAGATATCAATGATCTGCGTCCTGTCTTAGGTTGGTATATTTCCCCCACCAATCTTACCCATCGTTGACTACCGATCCAGCATACTTAGCCACACTTGGGGGGATGTTCCAGCCTCGATGGCTAACAAGGCCTGCACCATGGCTTGCTGTTGCCTAGGTTGCTGTCGCCTCCAAATTTGCAGTTTCCTTACTAGCAGAATCAAGCCCACTACGAGGATTAACATCAGACCAATTACGCTAGCCCATTGTTTCGTAAAGGTTAACACATTTTGCAATGTTTTGATTATCTCTGGGAGGGTTGCAAGCTCACCTCTGGTGTTATTTATCCTTGTTATGCCTAGTAGCAGGTGCTGAGTATAGTTTTGGAATTCTGCGGAATAATTCCCCCGCAAGTATTGGGAGAGCTGTCAGGAGACATTCTGTAAGTCACTCATATTAGTATAGGCTATGGGAGTTACACAAATTGCCGGGAAGGGTACTATACATCCCAGTCCCAATAGGGCCCCCCATATGTCCACTTGTTCTTGAACCAAATACACTCTCTGGTTGACTATCAGGATTCCTGCTTGCAGATGTGCATTGATCTGAGTCTATGTTTGAAGGGCAGCCGCTGTTCCTTCTGCAAGGTGTTCATAGCTTCCGCAGTGGGTATAGTTGCAGCAAGCAAGACTGCTGCTGCCGTGGCAGCTGCTGTAGATATAGCCAATGCTGTCACAACGGCAGCTGTGATACCAAAATCTCTCTTCTTTCTGGATAGCACCACTGGTAACTTGTCCTCTGGAATGGAAACTGGGATAGGAACATGAGTAGGGATACGCATAATCACAGCCAGCTTGAAGGCCGTAACATTCCAGCACTGGGAAAGATAGCAATTCTTAGTGCAATTCAACGTATCATTCAGCTCGCTAGCATTTGTTACGAGGAAAAGGAACGGTGGCGAGACCCATATAGGAGTGGGCTGATAAGTAATATTACTGGGACAAGACACATTAACTGTTGTCTCAAAGATACTAGAGTCATTTTGTTTATAAGAACAGTTGAGGAATTTGCCACCATTTAACTGCTGAGATATCAGTACATGCTCCTAGCAAGTTACAGACCTGCCATGCATCAAAGGGAGAGGAGGGAATATGAGAGAAGAGTTAGTCACTGGTACAAGGATGATAGCCATGCTTTAAACCACTGCTCACAGCTCTCTGGCTTGAGTCCTGCCGCAGGAGGTGTAGCATCCCCAGAGTTATCATCAGCATCTTCAGCATCATGACTGGTGTTTGGAGGCAAAGGCTGCACGCACCAGCCGCTCTGGGATCCAAATTGGAGCCTCCTTTTCCTGTGGAAAAACACATACAGACCCCCCTACCATCCATACTAACACTGGATCTGGTCCATTCCACTTTCCTGTGAGGATGTCACCTTCCAAAAGTACTAAAGGCTTAAGGGAAGCAGCAGCATCACTTGCATGTCTGTCTGCAGCTGATTTACCCGTTTTTGTACAACGTTTAAAAAATTCAAAATAAAGAGAATGGTGTTGAGCTTATCTTTAGGGGACCTGAAGGTGTCCCCTATTCCCTCCTCCCCCTTTTGTTTTATAAAGCACATTTTTTATTGTAAGATTGCGCGTGCTCCACAACACTCTGTCCTTGTGTGTTATAGGGTATTCTATGTATCAAGTGAAAATTCAAGTTGTTGTAGGAAGGCTTTTAAAGGGTTGTGAGGTGTAGCCTGGACCATACCTGTCTTTAATTGGTGTGGCTTTTCCCCATGCCATGAAAGCCTGTAGGCAATGGGCGATAACATCTCTGGATTTCCCCCGTATGCACTGAGGCGAAAATTATTCCCGCAGGTATCTACAGACATGAACATATCTTAACTTTCCAAATTCTGAAACATATGTGACATCCATTTGCCATATATGATTAGTAAACAACCCTTAAGATTAACCCCCAAGGATGGTGGCAGGTAGTAAGGTCACGCAATGTTCTGCAGGAGACTACTGTGTCCCGTGCCTCTTTGCTTTTGTTATGTTAAATTTGAGGCGAAGAGTTTAAAGCATCCTGTTTCTCTCCAAATCCTCCCCTAAGTGGTCCCATTGAGGTATGTTTAGCAAGCCTTCATCTAGGAACCCTGTAGAGCCGGCCTTTTCCATTGTATTCAAATAGGCCGCGAGCAGTTTTTGCTTTTAGTGGAGTTCCATGGCTTTCAGCAGATCTTCTAAAGACCCTTCCAACCGCACTTTAGATACTTCAGATCCCATTATGAACACACAGACAACAGACGGAAAAAAAAAAAAACGGACGTTAAAGACTCGCCACTAAATTCACGGCTTCTAAGGGCCGCCCCGCTTCTTATTTGCGGACTCGCTAAATCCCGGCTCATAAGGCCACCCGGCTTCTTATTGCCGACTTGCAAGATATTACCCCACCACCTTTGATCGTGGTCCCTTCCCCACTTTTACCTGCGGTTTCGATAAGAAATCCACCGGCTTCTATGGCCGCACCACCCGCTTCTTCTTGTTAGCGAGTTTTTTGCGTACAAGTTTCCCCACCACCTGGGTGGTCGTGGTTTTAACCCCACTTACCTGCGGAACTGCTCCCTTGCAAGGTTTGTTTTTTTCTTTACTTACATACTTTAACTAAACTCACCGCGCTTTAACACGGAAACCACGGAATTCCCACTTTTTGAACGTGGCTAATGCTCCTGTCCCCCGCATTACCTGCGGACCTTTACTCCTACCCTCCCTCCCCGCTTTCCTGCGGCTTACCAAATTGTCAAGATTCCTTTTTCTTTTTAGTTTCCGGGTGCTAGTGCGCCATTTATCACCGGGCATTGCCCCGCAAGAGAACAGACAAAACCCCCTGGTTCAGGATGCAATCTTTCTCTCTTCCTTCTCTCTTCTCTCCGCAAGTCTTACACACTTATATTAAACAATACGCTTACATAGCGCAATCAGCGAGCAGGGGGGTACAGAGAGGAAGCTGAATCAGAGCTGTAAGCCAAACCTAAACGAAACAACTTTCGGTCTAGCAACCAATGACTCGGTTACTACTTACTTACTTACCTTCCTCCTTTGGGGTGTTTCCCACTTAGTCTCACGAAGCAATCCTAACTCTGGCAACTAGCCCGAGCGGCCACTCTTGTAAGATGGCGGAAGGCACACCCTGGGCCAGGGGCCTGCACGCCTCCGACAATATTTGAAGAATGACTTTTTGCATTCTTACAACCTGGTAAATTCTTTCCTCACAACATCACAATCACATTCAAACTCTATGCAACTTTCATAGGAAACGTTTTCTGTTTTTCAAGATAAGTGAAGAGGAAACTTGTATGCCTACGTGACCTCTAAGAAATACCCCCGGAAAATGGCCAAACAGACATCGTTGGAGTACATTTTCAAGTTGTGTTACTTTTGGAGAAGAAGTAAGAGATATATCACATGTTTAAATAGATTTGTTCTTGAACAACTGTTCAGATAGAAAAAAAATCAGGAATGTTACACATGGTTGGATGACTGAATGTTAGGGTCTGTTAATGACACATAGAATAAACTCTAGAACGTGGTCAGTAAGATTTTGGCCCATAACAAATGTTTCACACTCTTAAGCTTCAAGCGTGAACTATTTCTTTCTTTTCCTGAACTATTTCTTTCTTTCTTCTTTTCCCTTCTTCGCCTGAGTGAGATCAATTAATTAACTCATTATACATTAGACAACCTTAGCATTATCACTTAATGCCCCCATTTCATTCAGTAGGTCTTCAGAAGGAATAAAAGATGCATGAGACACAAGAAGCCCTTCTTGAACTCTAATGTGTCTGCCATGGCTCCTGGAGTGGTCCACATGGAAATCCAACAACTGGACCCCCCTGAAGCTGAGGCAGCCCGCCACGCTGTAGCATTTCTGGCCGCAGGAGTGTAATCAAATTCACACCCACTGTGCAACCATGTACCATCACACATCACAGTGAGAGGACTGTGTTGATGTCAGTGTTTAGAAACACACCGGGTAAGATAAGGGAGACGCCACCAAACAACACATATCCTTCTTAGGGCCTCTTTGTTTCTAACACCAAATACCCAAACCGATTCTTTTCATCTTTCAAGTCAAGGCTTAATTTATCATCAGATCTGCTGGAAAGCACAAAGGAGAGTTTTGATAAGCATTTACTTGGCACCACAGATTCTTTCACAGCTAAATCAGAAATGTCTGCTAGCCCTTCCTCAACCCTATTAAATTCGAATTAACAAACCTTTTGATTCAAACAAAAAATATTTTTTGAGTTAACCTAGATAGACTCGGAAAGATTTTTGTTTTGCTTTGAAAGTGAGTTGGAGAGGGCACCTGAGTGGCTCAGTCAGTTAAGTGTCCCTCCTGATTTCAGCTCAAGTCATGGTCTCACCGTGATGAGATTGAGCTCA